>NC_080859.1:13717488-14021322 GCF_030435755.1 Ochotona princeps
AGGGAGTGTATTGCAAGCAACAAGTATTTTCCAGGTTTTGTTTCTAGATGTATGCAGATTAGTTAACACTGCATGGTAGAATCCAAGTAAATCAAGAATAATGACTAACATTTTGACCACTGAATATCATCAATTCTGTGTCTTTCGCTGGCTTGTGATCATTCAACCTTCTTCCATCACACAAAGTCTTCAGTGATTTCGAGTCATACTTTCAACTGTCCATGCTTTATACTATACGGATCATGTGTGCATGTGGAAAATATTGAACGGTCTTTTTTATTTTTTTTTTTTTACAGGAGAGTTTTGTTTGTCATCAGTCATACAATAATGTAGAGATAGTACAGTTGAGGATTTCACCCATCAGGGGAAGTTGTCTCAGTGGCTCAGGAGGAAGCCCTAACAGGGTGCAAGAGGAAGTTATGTTTGTCAGTGAGACTGAAATTCTTTTACTATTCTGGGGTCAGATGATAAGTTTCAATCTGCATGATCACATTCTCCCTTCTCAAACCACAGGGTTTGAAATTCTAAAAGAAAAATGAACTTGATTTCATAAAATGTCATTGTCACCCAGTAAGAATTTAGGGAATTGTCATTTCCTGCTCATGATTTTCTCCTTGCTTTTTATTTTTTACCTGCTTTAATGTCTATAAAGTGACACTTTGCAACTCATTTATCTCCATATTAAATTCATGTTTTTATTTTCCAGACAGAAAGAATGTATGCAATATTTTCTTAAAGGATATCTGTAATAGGAACCCAGGGAAACCAAATAATTTTGCACTACATCATCAGTGGGTATTAAAAACTGAATCTACAGTGAAATAAACAGGTTCTTTTTCAACAGTCACATTTTTCCTTCTGTGAACAATTTTCTTATCAATTACAAACTCTTATGACAAAAATTAGCAGGTGTGACGATTCTACTGCCTCGATATTGTTCATTTCACTATGTTTGTTTTTGGTGATAAATTTCTCTAACAGTAAAGAACACAGGCATTCCCGTAAACACTAAGTCCGTTCTCCTCACATAACATTTGGAACTCTTGCCATCTCAGCTTGTCACAGATCTGATATTCACACCTCAGAAGACGTATTATCTCCTCTCAACAATCGCCATCTCCTCTACAATCATCAGGCTATTTCTTCAAGGGCTCGTTTTGCCTCAATTGTATTCTTACAGTAGCTTAAGTTCCTGTTTCTGCTGTCCTTCAATCATCTCCGCAGGGAACCAGAGCATTTCTGTGCAATTGTCTATCACTCCTCGTTCAAAATCACCTTGAAGGCTTTGTAGCCCACTCATGGTGACAACGTACAATCTTAGACATCCTGGAAGCATTTCTGGATCTGATATCTTGTCAGATAATTCCTTCTTCATCATCTAAAACTCAGCCAAACACATTTCCCTCCCTAGCAACATGCCTTCCTTGCTTTCTGAAGCATGTCAGAGATTCTCCTAATACATTTTTACACTGGTTGTTCTTTCTCATTCGAAGGTACTCCCCAAGACACTTGTATTTTTAAATCTTTCATCTACTTTAGATTTTTATTAAAATAACATCTTTAAGGGACATCTGACATTCCAGTATAAAATATGTAGTCTTGATCACACAATTTCTATTCCTTTCCCTTGCTTGTAAAAGTAATATTTAGCTACATATCAATGCTATGCTTCTGACTCTCCCTCCAGAATGCCCAGAATATAAGATCTACTAGGGTGAAAATTTTAAGTCCAGCTATTTATGTAAACAGATAAATAGACACAGAGACATAGTTGATTAAATCAATCAGTGCCTATATTTTTGTAAGTTTTTTTTTCAGTTTTTTTTTGTTGGCAAGTCAAGTATACAGAGAGCAGGAAAGACAAAGATGAAAGATCTGTTATTAGCTGATTCGCTCCCAAAGTGGCCACAAGTGCTGGTACTTAGCTGCTCCAGAGCCAGGAGCCAGGAGCTTCTTCTAGGTCTCCCATGCAGGTGCAGGGTCCCAAATGCTTTCTCTGACCATAAGCAGGAAATTGGATGGGAAGCAGGGCTCCCAGGATTAGAACCGGCACCCAAATGGGATCCCCGCTTGTGCAAGGGGAGGACTTTGCTGTTAGGCTACCGTGCCAGACGCTTAAGTAACCATTCTGTTCTTACTTAAAGTATTTATTTTCCTGGTTTTGTACATGATTTAATATTATTTATTTGATAATATAATGAAACTTGTTTAGATTAATATTTTCTATCTTTATATCAGTTAATAATGACAAATGCATAAACACATAACATTATCAACAAAGGTTGGAGACATGTAACATGCTACTAAATCATCTCTGAAAAATTAAAATGTGTAGTATAGAAATTGTATTTTGTTTCAAACTTGCTTCACCTCACTTTTTTTAATGCATTTCCATAATGAAGAATAGGTAAATGCTTATAATTTTACTAAACTATTAAGAGTATATTTCAAAATTATTTTGTATGTCTTAATGAAATCCTGGATCATTTTAAAGTATTTTTAGTTGAGAAATATACCTCTAACTTCCCAGCATCTACTCTCAGTTCTGATACATTCAGAATGGGTAACATTGTAGTTAACAGGATTTGCTGAATTTCCGGACAATGCTGATTTTGTTTTGAAATACAGTAAAGATGTACTTATCAAAGAATAAGAACATACATTTTTTCAGCTTTCTTCTTTCCAACAAAGATAGGCTGACTAAAATTATTTGCACACTGAATACTTACATGAACATTAGTAAAATTTAGTTGGATTTTTAAATGCACAATCTACTATGTTTGCATGGACTAAATGCAGAATAAAGAAGCTATTGACCACAACCTTCATGCAAAAAATGAGACCAATAGGCTGCTCAATATTGTTTTCACTTGATATCTTTGTTTTTATTTGCATTTCTTCAAAGTAGCTTCTTTTCTCTTATTAAATTCTTCACTGACTCATAGGTTATACAGTAGCATCGTTGTCTCCAAGAAAAACATTTTTAATTTTCTTTTTCATTTCTTCAATGACACATTGGTCATTTGGTAACATCTTCTTTAGCTTCATGGTGTAAATTTTTAGACTTTTTTCCTGTTGTTGGCTTTGTTTTATGACTTTTAATTTAAGGGAATATATAGTAACTTTAATAGAGGCTGTCATATCCAGATGTGAAGATATGTTAAGATACTTATAAAGTATTCTTAAATCAGTGGGAAGTAGGGAACTGGAAAAGCGGTAAGGGATATCCCAGAACCTATGGAATTGCATCATAAAATAATAAAAAAAGAAGCTATTTACCATCTTACAAATGTTTGCAAGTTCAAAAATTATGAGATGTATTTCTTTCCTATTAGTAGTTCTGTGAACTAATTAGCGGAACCATAGCCAGATGTTTTATTTTTACTATTACCAGAAATCAAACAAATGACTAATATTCAGTAGAAAAGAAAAAAAAAATCACAACAGCCTTCAAACCTTGAAAATACAGAAAAGAAAATGGTAAATGTTTTCGGTATGAATTCGGTTTAAAAGTCAGTTTAAGAGGCTCCTGGAATAAACAGTGCAGGCCTGAAGTTGGAGGAGGAGTGTAACGGGAAGAATGGCAGCTCACTTTCCTGCTTGCGTTCTCTCCCCCTCGCTGAACTGACTTTCTGCCGTGCCACCCACACTGTAATGAAGGCACTCTCTAATGTATTGCTTTAGTGCTGCTTCTAGAAAACGCATTTCATTTAAACACCGAAGTGGCCAATTCAAAATTATAAGCACACTTAAATATTACCTTGACAACTTTTGAAAGAAATCTAGCCAGGTTTCTTAGGTCCGAGCACCAATGGAACGTCAACTACAAAGTACCTTAAAATGTATTGTACCAAATATTCAAGGAAACAGCATGCCGTATCTCATGTCATTATTTTCTGAGAATAATGGAAGGGGAAATATCACATCTTTTAAAATGTGGTTAGCAGCATTTTGAAAAATATGCATGACCAATTCTGTCAGCACATGAGTATATCTAATTAGTGCGAACATAAGGATGTGCTCTGATTAAATAGATTTTAAGACTGAAAACGTATGAGTGATAAAACATTAATAAAAATTTTAATATGTTTAAGAGCATTAATAGAATATTATTTTTTCTTCATGATAAAATGGTAGGTGTAAATAAAAGATTTTTTAGAACTAACCTAAAATCTGTAGTAATTGTGTTATTTAGTATCTAAATATGGGATCATTCTTACAGGATCGTTGTTATTGTGATTTAAAAACTTGTTATTAAAACTACAGTGTTACTTCTAGACTTTTAGTCAAGATTCTAGTAGTGATTATAAGCAAAACAGGTAAAATAAGAAAATGTTTATAACTGAAGGTTAAAGTGCCAGACTGATAATTTCCGAAAGAGGATTATGTATCAACAAAGCTGCTGTTATGTAGTAACTTATTATACCTAATGGTATTTTAAAGCATAGATTGCTGAAGATCACTAAATAAAATGTTAATTTTTTCACATTTTTTACATAGAAGTAAGCAAACATATGACAGCAGATAGGATGTCCACAACCTGATTGACTTTAAATAAACATCATCTTAGGAAGAGAATAAAACAAGACAAAAATAAGCAATAATTTCAATGTTATTCTCAACCACTGAAAAGCCTAATAACTCTTTCATGAATCTATATAAAGGAACCTTGCACATGCTATATCTTTATTATAGACAGTTAAGTGCATAGTTAGAATATACAACATGAGCAAAGAGGAAATTCGTTATTAGTAGTATAATGGGTATTTCTTTGGCAAACCAAGCCCCTTCTTTCTTCCACCAAACAATGGAGACATCATTAATGAGATACCAAAGGTCCCTTCACTAGGAAATTAAATAGCATGTTTCATTAAAAAAAAAAAAAAAAAGGCACTCGGGCAAAAAGAGAAATGCAAACCCAGCACCTCCTCAAACAGATAATTATAATGTTCACTCTCTCAAGTCTGCAGGAGACAGATATTGTTTGAAACATAGGCAGTATGAAAAGTCTTTTCAAGCCATTTTAAAAGATTAATGACAGACTGAATAATGCTCTCATAAGCCATTATCACTATTTCATATAATTGAAAATATCCTAAATAAATGTTAAAACAAAAACTATCAGCTGTTTAGAAAAAGAATTAAATAGGGCCACATATAATGAAAGGAAATATTAAAATTTTATCCAATAATCAAAAATGTATTAAGTAATTATCTTAAAAAATATTAGAAGTAAAATTTCATGACTAACATAAGGGCTATTCCTAAAAATTGTTTTGTAAAATCCCCCTCCTCCGATTCTTCAGCCAAGCAAACACCAGACTGCAGTGTAGCCATTTCTGCCACTGTTACGCCATATGCAGAATAGTCACACAGATTCGATAAATGAAGGCAAGAGACAGCATTGCTGCTGACATACCATTCTGTTCAAACATTGTCTCTTTACATGTCTCCAGTCTGTTGTTAAGCCCTTCTATTTCAGGTGTGGTTTCATCTGTTACACTTTTCATTTTAAAATTACCATTCTTCATTTTGTACAGTTCCATTCACTGGTGACATTTCACTTGTTTGTATTGCTTCCTTCACTTGGACTTTACTTGTCATCCAGGAATCAGCTTCTGTTTTTGTGGAAAGCTGTTTGGATGCTCTCTCCTGATGTGATGGTGATTTCTTATCGCATGCTCACACAGACTGATGAGATTTGGAATAATGTCACAGTCCAGCGTGCAATTTTTTCTTTTAAAAACCGTTAGAGAAGGGACAGATTTGTAAGCAGTCTTGGTTCTGGATGATTTTTGTCCAATTTACTTGATTTCCGAGTTGTTCTTTTGTATGTGTCCTTTCATAGCCTGTAGTCATCCCTTCTGTGTTTTTTGGGAATCTTACATCTTTTGTGGACAAAGATTCCACAGTAACCTGCCAAACACCTTGTTCAGTTTCTGAGACTCATTGCCAATGATTTCGCTTAGTCCTCAGACTTTCTTTCTGCTGTATTCAAGAATAAAAATTCTCCAAATGACACAAAGTGCTGAAGATGCATGGCTGATTTGTGTAATAAATGAACTCAAACACCTATGTCAGAAAAACAAAAGGAATACAGAAATTCAATCAAAAAATGTTTGAAGAAAAGTTAGTGAATATCAATAACAGTTGGTATGGAGTGAAATAACTGCACCATGGGAATTGGCCTGGACAATAAACAAAACCTGAATTGCACATACAGCAGAAAAACTGATTTTTAATACAAAGTCAGAGTTGGAATTACAGAGCAACGCTTATTCAGTGTATCATATTGAACAGAAACTTGTTTCACTGTGGTTTTCATTCTGTTTTCACTCTTACTGGCATTCTTTTCATATTCATGAGTTCACATATTCCTAAAGAACTTAGTTAAACTCTGGCCTTATCTACAATTCTATTACTGGAAATAAAGTAGGGGGAAAAAAAAGGCAAGCAGAACAAATCGTTGTTTACTCTTTAAACTGTGCCTTTAAGTACACCCAGGAGCGACTTGTTACATATTGTAACAGACAGCTCTTGCTTCGAAGGCTGATTGCTTTTATTGATTAACATTGTGGTTGATTCACTAGCTTTTGCCTGCCTAGAGAATGCCCTATCGCCTCAGAGTGAGGTGAGCTTGCTGGAAAACACCTACCCAACTGTGTCCACTAGAGCATGGCGGGAAGGATGGGAGCTGCTTCTCTCCTGGTTAAAGAAAACAAATGAATAGTTGAGTGAGCACATTGAGATGTCTGCTCTGGAAATCTTGAGTACAAGTGAAAGTTTAAACACTGTGTAATTATAAAAGAGAAACGCGGTGACTAAGATCAAAGAGTTCAGAATAAAATCAGTATCGAAGCTAGGCTGGTGCAAGGATTGCATAGAAAAAGTGTAGTTACAACTGGTAAATTTGCAGTTGCTATTTTTTTTCTTTTCACCCTTAAATTCTTCTTTATGTTTCTCTCTCTCTCTCTTTGTGTATATATATATGCGTGTGTGTGTGTATATTATGAGAGTAACTCAGAAACACACACGATTTTCAAGTCTTGGTGTGTCCAGTCACACACATGATTTCATCATTGGTACTCCAGTTTCCTTCCTGGCTGGAAGAAACACGTATAACAGGTTAGCTTAGGCGATTTGCCCAGAATGAAGCTGGTAAGGAGGTCCCCCAAGGGGAGTTATGCCATCCTGGCTGTCACATACCTGGCCCGACATACAGGTCAACACTGGGTCTTCCCTGCTCTCATTCTATCTTTCCACCTGCTGTGTAAGTCACTTGACACAGGACAAGGTCAACAAACTAAATTCTGGATACATCCTACCTACTGCTTCCAAAGATTGACTGTTGTCCTTAAGTGCTTTAATCTTAAACAGATTCTGCAATTCTACAAAGTTTAGAGTTGCTTCAAAAAAAGATCAAGTGTAGCGCAATTTCAAAGATAACCTAATTTAAAGTTTTTGATTTTTTTTTTCAACTGTGAGAGTGCTGATTAGATTTTGGTAATATTGACCTATACAACTTAATTCAGAAAACATATTCTTCTTGAATAGTAAAGAGTAATGTTTTCATTTTTTAGTAATTACAATATTAGTGATGATTATGTAATGACAAATATTACATCTTTAAATATCACTAGGTTAGCATGACACATTTTTGTTGCATAATATCACAGTCACAAAAGTAATAGTAAATTAAATTTTATGTGATGTATTGAAAAATTAAGACTTAAATTATGAAATTAAAATCTTACAGATTTATAATAAATAAGACGAATACCACATGGAACTTGTGAAAATAATATTTTTTTATTCTTTGTTTTTACAACGGCAATTAAAGCTACTGATTGAAATGTTAACATTAACAATTCTGTTGCATACATTTTCCCTAATAAATTTCTTAATGAGTTGGTAGGTTGATACAACCTTGTTGGTTTACATAAAAGTTAAACCAATCAAATAAAATTAAATTTAAAATTACATCCATGGGCCTGGTGTGGTAGCCTAGCAGCTAGAGTCTTCACATTGCATGCGCTGAGATTTCCACATGGGGCCTGATTCTAATCCTAACAGCCCCAATTCCTATCCGGCTCCCTCCCTGCTTGTGGCCTGGGAAAGCAGCTGATAACAGCCCAAAGCCTTGAGACCCTGGATCTGCATTGGAGACCTGGAAGAAGCTCCTGGCTCCTGGCTTTGGATCAGCTCAGCTCCAGCTGTTGTGGCCACTTGGGAAGTGAATCAGTGGACAGATCTTTCTCTCTGTTTCTCCTCCTCTCTGTGTATCCTATTTTCCCATAAAAATAAGTAAATAACTCTTAAAATTATAGCCACATAGTAAGGCACGGAATGGAGTGTCACTTCTGTATAAAAAGGGACTTCTGAGGATTGTCGCTAGCATGTGTCAGAAAGGGACAATTGTACCGTAGTTAAAGTCATTCGGAATTAAAGGCATATCAAAGGAGGACACAGATAATAACAGAGATATTGTGGATGCAGCCTATTGTCCTGAGGTTCACAACTAAAACTTTTGAAGAGATTGTTTTATTATTTACCTTTTTTTTCTTTTAAAGATAATTAATTCAAAATTTTAAAGCCTAGAAACACAACAGATGCTTGCCACCCTATACTTTCTGTTGGTGAGGAATTTGAAACCAACTTTGCTGCGCTCCCCTGACTTGAATCACTCCTATGATTCATGCTACCTATTACTACATCTAGTAGAATGCTGAGGAATAAGGTTTTATCAGTTCATTAATAACTTTAAAGAATGTGGAAGAATTCTATATCCTAAAAAGTTACTTCTAAGTATGGTTGTAAGCAACAAAATGAGAAATTGATTGCAGTAATCTTAATAGCAGAATTGCCACTCTATTAATAACCTTACCCAAAGTAGTAGACAGAATACACACATAAATCTAGTTTTTGTATATCTTCTCAGAGCCAAGTTACATTTACCAATAAGTTATTAAATTTTACATATAACAGGAGGCACAATATATTTCCTTCTAATTGTAATAAAATTTAATATAAAGTTTAGTGTACCAGTACAAATTATCTCTTAATATTATCAGTTGTAAAATAAACTTTTCATGTAGCCTATTTTGATATTTGCTAACATAAGAATATGTACTAAATTTTAGTTTAAGCATACTGGTCTCATTGAGTAACTGTGGCAGCCTGTATTCTATCAAATCGCAGAGAAGGAATTCATTGCATGTACATTTTAGAGTGAAAGGAATAGTCATATTCGATTGGAAATTATACCCATGGAACACAATTCTGAAATAAAAGGAAATGGAATTTTCAGAATTCAAGTCATTTTGACAGAGAGAGGTAAAAGAAAGGAAATTTCCAAGGAGCAGAAAGCAGTTAAAGCTGCCCTCAGAGAACTGTAACTTACATGACTGGCACTTAAAAGGAAGATAATAATTTGTGTAGACATTGAACTTGACAGAACTATGGGATTAATATATCCTTCCAATCTCAAATATTATTCCGTTTCTGATGCTGAGTCTTCCAGGCAACATTAACTATGCATACTGTTTTTCCTCAGTGACCTTGACTATCATGTAGGGAAAATGTTCCTCATCTTCCTATGTCTTAAACGATTTGATGATTTATCTTGGAGGGATGTCAGTATAAAGACATCCTCATTGTTACTTGAAAGTGGAGTCCTTAAAAAAAATTAAACCATTAGTAGTATATCAGGCAGTTGTGAAATCAGCTGAAACCATGAGTAATTTTTGGTTGCAGAATTTGTTGAAATGCAGTAAGTCTGTTTGGTTTCTGTTTATACACTTGATCTTAGCCAAAAGGCCAAGAAGCGATCAGGTAATGGTTATAAACAATGAACATGATTATTTCACATTTAGACAGTGTATTTTAAGTTAACCACAGTTCATTAAATCTATAACAGTATAACATTATTAACCATTGGCTTTATAAAGTGGTAAAAAAAAAATTCTTTATTTCTTGCCAGTCATCAGAGAAAATGTACTGCATCTCATCCCCTAACACTTTGATTAAGAAAGAAGACCATAATAAATATATAGTACATAGGAGTGTATAAAAGTCTGTAATAGGGAATAACCTTATTAGACACATCATGTTCTCATTGTTCTTCACCATTGCATCAACAAACCATGCCACAAAGTCATTTTGTAAAAAATATTTATTCATTTTTACTGGAAAGTCAGATATATACAGAGAAGAGGAGAGACAGAGGAAAATTTTCTGTCTCCCCAAGTGGCCTCGATGGCTGGAGTTGAGCCAATCTGAAGCCAGGAGCCAGGAGCTTTTGCCGGGTCTCCTACTAGGGTGCAGGGTCCTAAGGATCTGGGCTGTCCTTCAAGCTTTTTCAGGCCACAAGTAGGGAGCTGAATGGGAAGTGGAGCAGCCGTGTCTAGAACCAGCGCATACATGGGATCCAGGCACTTGCAAGGTGAAGACGTGAGCCACTAGGCTATCATCCCAGGCCCACAAAAGCCTTTTTTTGTTTGAAGAATTGATGAGAGGGTTAGTCTATAAGTCCACAATCCATTTGCAAGGAACTCTTATGTGATCAAAGACTCAGCACATGTACTAGCAATGACACGTTAGATTTTAAAATTTTCAAAAGTAAGCATTTTCCATTAGTGTTATTTAAAAGAGCTTTTAGCAATGAGTAAACTTTAAGCCTTTCAAAATTGAACTCCTCATGTGAAACTGAGTTCTCATGAGCTTCGAAGAATGACTCCTCCCAAAGTTAGAGTCACTTGAAGATTTGCATTTACACTCAGTTCTTTCATTCTAACATTTAATTCTTTCCTCTTTAGAATGTTGGAAGTCACGAAGCTGGTTAGCTGCAAAACCATGAAAAACATCTAGCGGCATGAGTCCCAAACTATTACTCTATACTACTCTATTCCTACGACTGCTATACTGGCCCAGCTTAAGAAGTAGTCATTCCAATAGGAGAGTGAGTCATGAAGTTACGCAATAATAAGTCCTTTGGAATTCTGTGAGTGAGAATTTAATTCCAACTTTGACACACGCCGGATAAGAGTTTTTAAAATGAAATTTGGTAACCTGACCTGACCTCTGTGTCAGGATTGCTGTGAGTCAGTACATTGCGAACTTGCCTAGAAAATTAAAACTGCCGAATCGACGTAGTAGGCTGTGCTGTTCTGAACTGAACTTTTACAACGGCCACAGATGGGAGGGACTCAGTCACAGGTGATACTATTCTCAAAGCAATAGCAAAATACTCTAAAAGTTACTGTATGTGCCCTATCCTGGCCAGCCGCACTAATAACTTGGTTCATCCATCGCACCTTTCTCCCTATCTCAGTCCTTCCACCAGTCAGAGAAAAAAAATGCTTTTAAAACCATCCACTGAATTGTTCCACTTTTTGATGCATAATCCTTAATTTGCACACTTAAACCCTTCCTTTCCCTATCCAAACACACGCTTAAATCCCGTTAGAATTGCCGCCCATCTCATGTCATGGAGACACCCAAGTGGTCTCTGTAAAGCATCTTTTACTCAAGTGAGTTAAATTCATTCAATCGTATCTGCTTTTTACTGGTTGCCCACAGCTGTGCCCCGATGGTGTTGGTCAGTGATCCTCAGCCATCTCTAAGAGGAAAGCTAACTCTCAACAATCAGTTGTTTTTTCCGTGGTTTTTATCCCCGATCTCTGCTTTGACTCTGCTTCTCCTGATGCCTTTGCTTATCAGCTAGTGGTTTTCTGCTTTCCAGTGTTTTTATTTCTGATTTGCTTTTGGTCACCTTTTCGTATCCTTTCCCAACTAAGATCTCTTATGCACAGAGACTGGGATTCTTAATTTGTCATATCCTTATTGCATTTGAATGTCTTTCACTTGAGAAAATGACAATCACATAACAGGATGTCATACTTTATTGGAAACACAGATACAGAAAGAGGGAGAGACTCAGAGAGATTTCCCCTTTATCCCCAGTTTACTTTCTGATTGGCTGCAATGACCAGGGCTAGGTGAAGGCTCCATCTGGGTTTCCCACATGGGATGGCAGGGGCCCCAAAGCTTGGGCCACCTTGTTGCTTTCCCAGGCTTATTGGCAGGGAGCTGGATCAGAAGCAGAGCTGCCAGCATTCATGTGGAATGCCAATGTTGCAGAATTGCCTTAAACTGTGCACATGTCTGGCTCTAAGCAACTGATTTATTTCAACCCTCCTCTCTCTCTATCTCTCTCTTTCTTTCTTCCTTCTTTCTTTTTTAGATTTTATTTTAACTGAAGTCATGATTTTTATTAAGTTTAGTAGACAGAACCCACAAAAGTAAAAATAAAACTAATGCCATGTGCTTAGATGGTAGATGATGCTAATCTTTTAAATTCTGAATTTCCTCCAGTGAAAATAAGATATTTTTCACCTGTGTGAAGATGGTTTGTCGTAATGACACTTTCTGCTTCTGTAGATACTAACATCATTGTTCTTTCTCCCATCACTCCCCCCAACACTTATCCCTTCAATTCTGGCAAGCATGAGAAAAAAAATAGAAATGAAATTTGTCAAACTGGAGCTATTAAATTGCACCTAATAATACATTAAGAGATACATTGTCACATTATAAGATGTTTTAGGCATTTATTCATATAATTATTCATATAGCTTCATAAAAGTACTGAGAAAAATGAGTCTAGCAACATACTGTCTCTTCAGACTTCATAATTACTGTTTTCAAATCCTTCGACTGCAAATGTCAGCATTAGTAACACAGTGATTTTTCTGGCCAAGTATAGAACTTCTTTGGATTTGAGATATAAAATTTAGGATTTATAAGCCTGTTAACATGCATATGTTTTCATTTAAGGTACTAATCTCTGGAAATCTTACATGCTGGCTGAAATGGGAAAACTTTAGTAAAGAAAGCATTCTAACCTGCAGAAGAGTTTTAGAACAATTTTAATAAAGTATGGGGACTTAGGGACGAGTGTCAGCATCTAGGAGGCAGATGCACCTCTTCTTTTCTAACGTTCCTTTGTATTCAATGTTTTCTCCAATGTTGTGTAATACCCTGGTACATGCATGGTCAGTGATGCTTATTCAGACTTAAAAAGTGTAAGTAGTTCAGTGACCAAGAAAATAAACCAAAAATCTACCATTCAATTCTCCAGTTAAGACCTAAAAACAAAAATGTATAGCAAAATCAAAAAAAGAAAGCCCACCATTATTTACAAGTGCATTTAAGCTAACTTTACATGAGAAAGCTCATTTTAATTAAAGTTATTACTAAAATGATCAACTTTACTGGAAAAAGTGTGTACTCTTGCCAAATTGAGAATAAGTAAGATGGTATATATTTTACTTTTTTTATGTGCTAACTTTCTTGCTGACTATAACTTTATTTCTTTTGTAATTTCTGTATGATACTGTTAAGCTCTTCCTTTGAGATCTATCTTACAGAGAAAAAGGACTCCCTCTAGTCCTACTTATATATTATTTTTTTCCCCTGAATAAGGAAGAACGAATTTCCTGTTTTCACATGCAGGTGAGTGGTTGCCCTGAAATAAGGTATACACAGGAAAAAATGCTGTGTCTAAAAGTGGCGGTAGCTAGACATGCCACAAATCAGCTACTGTAGAGAAAGTCACTGGAAACATTTATAGGTGCAGAAAAATCAGCATCACTAAAATCTAGAAGATAGGAAAGAAAGAAAATTCCAAATCACAAATTCAGAATGAGTACATCAAATATAAAATTATCACTAGAGTCTCCCACAAACAAATTTTCCAAAAAGATAAGTCAATCAGCGTCAAAGTCAGTGAGTTAATTTTAATGAGAAGCAAAATATCCCTTACGTATAGCTTACATTTTTAGCTTCTACTGGAACTACTAGTGACTTAGAATTAGCATAAACTCTTTCCTCAAGGAGGGGAATCTAATTTCCTTGAATCTGAGCTGAACTTGGGTATGTATTTAGAATGAGTACAGTGAAAGGGAAAATTCGTAATTGCAGAATGGTGAGGCCTGGCAGGTCCAACTTCCACCTGATGCAGGTGAATCATATCAGTCACCAGTCGAACTAATGCTTTGTATCCTTGATGTGATACAAGGAGCAGTCACACACTTCTGCTATAATTGTTGTCTCAATTCCACAAACCTGCTGAATGGCATTAGACAAACCCAAGCTGAGGAGCATTTTATAAAATACCTGATGAGCAGTTAAAAACGTGTGCGTGGTTGAAATATCATGAAGAAAAAATGAGGGGACTTTGATATGGTGATAGACATTGAAGAGGGAAAGAAATCAATATGATACAGCATCCTCATCTGAGCCCATAACAGACAACGTACATTGGTAAAAACACAAAAAAGAAAGCAAATACAGGAATAACATGAAAACACTGGGGAATAATGCTGATTTCTTATAATTACACGAAGTGTCAACAATGGGGAAACTCAGTAGAGAGCTGAAAGAAGGATTGGCAAAAATTATGCCCTCTAACTTTTCAAACCCATTGCAAGACTTACATTATTTCCGATTGGTGAATGACAGACAAGCAAATACAGAGCCATTGGATGGATGTGATCAGTAGGCTAAGGAATCCCCAACAAAGAATATTCTGTTTCTTAATCTTTTAAGACATTTTGAGTATAGCTATTAGTGTAGAATCTTTAAAAATAAATATAATTCTTCTAATGTTCTTATCTTGCATAAATGACAATCCACTAAATCAGGAATATTACTATTTTAAATGTAGTGGAATGTTTAAAAAAACTCTAAGTATTGATATATTTAATGAATATTAAATATCCATTAATCATCAGCATGAATATAAATATGTTTCTATAAGTCAATATTTGATAAGGTATGTACAGCAATATTTAAGATTGACTGTTATAACTATTAATATAATATATAAATGCTTTATAAAAATTATCTCAAAATTATTCACTAGCGTACCATATATTTGTCTTAGTTTATTATGCAGAAATATTTAGTGCATTTGAAGTACTAAACATATTTTAAATTTCATACTACATTCAGTGCTTAAGAGTTTCTGATTTGCCTGAGGGGAAAAAAGGCATAAGAGGAGAAAAATGTTAATGAGATTGATACAAGGCAACAAGATTTAAAAAAATACCAACATAAAAAATTCATATATTTTCTAAATTTATATTTACATGTTTATGACATGCTATGAAATCTATTAGCAAAATTATTAACAAAATGTTAAAAAGAAACAATAAATGACTTTAAGTGGGCAAGTGTGTCAAACAGGAAGAAAAGATGTGTCAAATCAACATCTTGAAAAGCTCCTGAAAGATAAAACATTATCTTGAAGATTTCAAAGGGATAAGATGAAATACAATATAAAGTTCAAAAGACCAAATGAGGAGATCGCTGTTATTATTGAATTCTATCACCACCATAACACTTGTAAAAATCCATCTTCCCTCTGCACAGGGAAGGCCAAGTTAAAAATGTCTTCTGATGTTTTTCTGTGATCCGTTTGAAAGAAATATGCATGAGTTTAGAAATACCGCCCAATTCCGTGTCATGCTTTTCCATTTCATTCCAAAGGCAGATAAACGCAGAGAGAGGAGAGACAGAAAGATATTTCATCTGCTGGTTCACTCCTCAAGTGGCGGAAACAGGCAGAGCTGAGTCAGCCTGAAGCCAGAGCTTCTTTTGGCTGTCCCACATGGGTGCAGGGTCCCAAGGCCTTGGTTCATCCTCTACTGTTTTCTCAGGCCACAAGCAGGGAGCTGGATGGGGAGTGGAGCAGCTGGGACAGGAACTGATGCACATATGGGGTCTTAGCTCCTATAAGGGAGGGTTTAGCCACTAGGCTGTCATGCAGGCCAACAGCTCATTTTCAGCTTGTGGCCCTTGAAGACATTAATCAAGTCACTCAAGTTGAAGCTATGTTTCAAAATGCCATAAAGTTTTTGCTGAATAAGAAACTTTTCAGTGTGAGCAAAAGATGGCATGATTTAGAACAAAGGCTGCCAGTCTTTCAGAAAAAAAAATCCTGAGGAAATATATGCAGAAAAATGTCAGAACTTCTATCCTTCACACCCTATCTTGGCAAAAATAAAGAGGTAAAGACAGCATGACAAGTCAGGCACACTTGACTGTTGTAGAAGAAAATGTACATATAAAAATAAGTACATCGGGGGCTGGCGGCATGTTGGCATAGTGAGTTAAGTCACTGCTTGGAAAAGCAGCATTTCATGTGTTTGCTAGTTCAATTGCTGGCTGATCCACTGCTGATCCAGCTGTGTGCCAATGTGCCTGAGAAAGCCCCAGAAGACTTTCCTAGTCCTTGGGGCCCTGCAGCTACTGGCAAACTGCAAAGAAGCTCCTGGTCTTGACCTGCCCCAGCCTCAGTCATGAGGCCACTCGGGAGTATACTTGAGGATGGAAGATATGGCTTGCTCCCTCTCTGCTCCTCTCTGTAATTCTGCCTTTCAAATAAATAAGCAGATAAATAAATAAATAAATAAATAAATAAATAAATAAATATTTTGCAAAGAAAATCCTGTAGCTTGCCTACACTACAGCTCCATAAAACACACTCTATGCAATATGGGAATATCAGGACATCTCCAGGTAACAATCTGATCCTCACATTAATTGAACTCAGAGATTATTTTGAAGATGATGCATTCTGATGTGAGTAGAATCTGTACAGAAAAGAAACAAAACAAAACAAAATAGAACAACAACAAGAAAACCCTGCAGCTTAGACATCCTCTTTCCATTCCTTATTCTGCTTTTACTTGTGAAGAAAGGGTGAGAGAATAGGCTACTAAGCTAAGGTAATCCCCTTTGAGATCTTTTATTTTACTTGTCAACTAGATAAGCATCTACTTTTACTTTCTAAATACTTGGAGATTTTCCCAATTCTTTTTTTTTAAATTATGTTAGGACTCCTAGTTCCGTGCTGTTTCATTCCAGCAACACACTGTGTACAGTCTTGACGGTTTCACTTGCTTAAGGCGTTTTGTATTCCGGTCCGTCATGGGTGCTGCTTCATACGCACCAGATAAGGCTGTGTATTCTGCTGTTCTTCAGCAGTGTCTGCTGTTACTCAGCCTCAGATCCAGAGAGTTGATAGCTTTCTGCTCATCTAATTCTGCATTAAGTTTTCTACCTCCTTTACTCAGAAATTCATAAAAATACCTCCAATGATACTGAAAAGTTTGCCTGTTTCTCTCTTAAATCCAGCGTTCCATCCAGCACTGTATTCCAAGTAAAAGCTGGGACTGTATCTTCACTTTCTGTTTTCCTCTCCCCCACACTTCCTAGCTTATGTTCATCCGAAGACTTCTTGTATACTCCACATACTGATGAACTTACTCCAATTCAATTGACATGCAAAGTGACCATCTACACTATGTCATATTTATCTAATCTTTAAGGAAAAACTGAGTGAAAACATTTAAGATTGCTATTGTTCTAAAGGGCAAGACCTTTTCAAAATGGATGGCCATCCATAAACATATTACTTGAAAGGATTTAAAAACAGCTTTGAGAATAAATGTAAAGATGCATCGACATTCAAGGTACTAAATAGTGAATTTATACCTCTCTTGGCACATATTGTTAAATTTCATGGTTAAGAAAATCACTTTATCATTAGCTCAATGGTAAAAACAATTTTTGTGTTGTATTACATGAAGGCTTTTAAATGGTAAAACTTTAGCAGAGAGCTATCGCTTGAGTTTTTCTCATTATCTATAACTTATTATATTATCACTAAAAAGAAGTTATAAAAATCTGAAAAGGTTAGCCGTGATTTCTGCCCCCCAATCCTCTTCAATTGAAAGATGTTGATTTTACAGAAATAGAAAGCAGAATAATAGTTCCTGGAGGCAAAAAGGGCAGAGGAGGGGAGGAAGGTAGAGAATGGCGAATGGCTAATGAGCTCTTGTTTCTGAGCATCTATGCCTCATTGTCAGTGTTGTAATGTGGAAAAGCCACCCAGAGAGCCTCATGCGGGGAAATACTGTGTCCTTCAACAGTGTTGACAGATTTTGAATTTTTAATGGGGGTTTGCAGTAACTCAGTATGAAATTGGAGGACATCAACACTCCCACAAACTTTGTCCTCCATTAACTCAGGAGAATGTCTGACAATTCTGTGGTTGCCAATATACTGTCACTTTTTTTCTATTTATCATCTCAAACAGTTCCAGAAAAGGTCAGACTGAATTTATAACAGTGGTTGGGCTTTGGTAGATATGTATCACTAGAGGGATAAAATGCAGTTTTGAAATGATTTTATTGCCAGCTGAGAGGAACACCCAGAAATTTTAATTATGATAGGAACAGCAACTGTTGCCAGATAATGAGTGTTAGTGTATCTTGCAGTCCTAATTTTACTTAAAGACATAAAAGTTTAAAAAATGTGGATCAACAAAATGCCATTTTCCTTTAATTTGAAAGCAGAAGTTTTTTTATTTTATAGCTATACTGATCAGATTAGCATGCTGTTCCAGTCAATATTTGGAATACTTTGCTCAGAAAAAGAAATGATTATATTTTTCCATTGTTTTAAGTACCATCTGTATTAAAAATTGTATAAGCTGTGTTAGTGAATACGGGAGCAAGCATTCACCAGGTGGTTTCCTACATGAACTGCAGTCAAGCTTCTTCTATCAGCACATGCCTTAATGTTGGCTTAGTGGTCTACTGCTTACATCATAGAATATTTACATATAAAATGAAACCTGTGATATTATAGATACTCTACAAAATAAAATTGACTGAATAATTTTTTACTTATTCTCTACAATGATGAAAAAGAGCATCTCCTGTAGGCCTGTTGACAAGACAAATGGAAATAACCCATACACCTATTCATTGAAATAATAGCATTTAGTAAATAGCATATATGTATAATAAAAAATATATATGTAAAGTAGCAATATTTAAAATAACATTTATTAAAATCATATAGTCCCCTATTCTGGCTCCTTTCTCTTCTCTGTTGAAGCAGAACTCAATATTGCATTTAATGCTGACTGTAACTTATGGAAAGTTGAAGTAACACCAGCTCTTTGAGACTTCACACATCAGTCTTTACTGAATCTAAACAAAGATACCTTCTTAAACAGAGATCAATAAGAACAATGTCAGTAAGTTATGACAGTTACTATAACTGAAATGAGATGAAACCTCATTGTGCTTTTTATTTGCATTACCCTTAGTGTTGATGATACTGAGCATTCTTCATGTGTGTATTGACAACATCATCCTTTGAAAAATGTCTGGGGCCTGGTGTGGTAGCCTAGTCTGATGGTTAAAGTCCTCACCTTGAATCAGCCAGAATCCCATATAGGCACCCATTTTCATCCTGGCAGCTCTGCTTCCCATCCAGCTCCCTGCTTGTGGCCTGGGAAAGCAGTTGAGGATGTCCCAAAGCCTTGGGACCCTGTAACCATGTGGGAAACCTGAAAAAGGCTCTTGGCTCCTGGCTTCAGGTATTTTTTAAAAAGCTGTGGTTCTTGAAATTATTGGTGTGATTTTCTGTCTTGGCCATCATTACACAAATAAGTAAAAAAAAAAAAGAATGGGTCAATTATTCATTTTTAAGTAATGCATTTTGTTATCAATATCTTAAGCTGTGTCTATTGGTAGCAAATACAGTCAGTAAAAGGGTGACTTGGCTTTTTTTCACAGATATGTCAAGATAATTAAAATGAAATATTTGACCATATACACTGACACAGCAAATAAACAATTAAACTAATGTTTGTTATACTTGCTTACCAACTATCTCCTCTACTCTCAATTTTAAAAGAACAGCAAAAGCATGCAGAACAAAATTTGAGAGTCTGTAAATCTACATTCTTCTCTAAGGGTTCCGACATTCAATTCCTTTTAATGGTGTTCGTTGATTTTATGTTTTTTTAGAGAAGTTTTGTGTTCACAGTAAAATTCAGGAGAAAGCAGTGTTTCCTTTTCACCCTGTCTTTAGCAGTCTTCTCAACATCGCACAGAGAGTGGGTCATTTGCTAGAATAATAAATCCACAAGAACACATTATCATCACCTGAAGTCCATAGATTACAGTGGAATTTACTCTTGGTGTTGCACATTGTACAGATTTTTAAAAAATACATTATATACCTTCTATATGTGCCATATTATACTACAGTAGTACCATCTAGAAACTTCTCATTGCCCTAAAAATAATTTGTTCTCCAGATTTTCATCTTTCAGTCTTCCAATCTCAATCTTTTAGGAGTCTCCATAGTTCTGCCTTTCCAGAATGTTAGATGATTTAAATCATGCACTATACATCACTGGAAGGTTGGTTTCTTTCATTTAATACTAAACATTTAAGATTTTTCTATGTCTTTCTATAGCTAGGCAATTTCTGTCTTTTTAATGTTGAATAGTATATTTTCTAGGTTAACCATAGTTTACTTATCCATTTATATCTTGGTCGATTTGAAGGTTTGGCAGTTAGAGCTAAAGCTTCCAGAATTATCTATCTTTAAATGAATAACACAGGGTGTAATTTTGAATTTTGTAGTATATTTAGTTTTACAATAAGCAATCAAACTGTCTTTCAGAGGAGCAGGACCATTTTGGGTTCCTACCAGCAATTTGTGAAGGTTCCTCATTACCCACATTCTTGGCAACAGTTGGTCGAGAGCATCAGTGTTTTGGCCAACGTAGTATGTGATGATATCTCTTTAAAGAATTATATCCATTTCTATTTGTAGAAATGTGTCTAAATAAATTTCTAGTTATAATTTTGAAATAAAGTCTGTGTATACTCCCTGAAGCACAACTTTTCTCCCAAATATCCTCAAATTACTTTAATGCACAGATGTGCTCGCCAACAGTAAGGGGAAACGATAAGTCCTTCCAAAATTCATCTCATTGAATATTATAGTTTAAATAGAAAACATGTGATTGAAGTGGTATCCTAGCATCAGAAACAGAACAGTACATACACATCCAAGATAAGAAGGTGAAACTGCAAGGTGACACAGACAGTTGAAGCCAACGGTGTAGCCTCAGGTACGGCAGTCACAGCTCTTGGAGATGATGATGTTCTTCAGCAATCCTCCCATTACTCAGCCTACAGCACTAGTGTACATTCTTTCCTAGTCTTTTGCTCCACTTCACCTTGGTGGTCTCCTTTGCTTTTTCTGTATGCTGTTCACTTTCTGATCTTTTTGCTTCCTGTACCCTATCTACTTTTATACACAAAGTAAGGAAGGACTGATGGATTTGTTATGAACTAATACACCACAGTAGTTGTCACACTGCCAAGTTACCTGTATCTCTGACACAGTTATCCATCACCTGTTGCAAGAATGAGGGTTCTTGTGTACAACTAAACATTCAATTAACATTTGAAAAAAACTTACATATGTGAAATATATAAAATTTACATTTTAAATAATTTTCTACTTTTAATCTTATGGGTCTTGATTTCTCATTCCAAGCATACTAGCCTTGTCTCTGAGATCAATAAACACATCTTGAACTTTATCCTTTGCTGGGAACTGTCTTTCTGAGTTACTTTCATATTTAGTTTGGTCTAATCATTCAAGACTGTGTCTAAACATACTTTCCAAAGTATGAGGCATCTCATGTCTTAACTATTGAAAGTCACTCCCAGGTCTGTTGCTGTATCTTATTTTATTCACATTACAAATCACCATATATGCTGTTTTATTTCCTGTCTGTTGTCCTGGCATGTAGACACCATCCAGCACCACAAGCTGATGAGGAAAGAACCAGTTCCTGTTACAAGAGTCTACTGTAAACATACTACAGTGCAAAAGTCTAAAAACTATCTTGACGAATATTGACTACAAATTAAATCTTGAAGATATTACCTATTTTGACATTTCCTAAAATAGAAAGAGAGCGTATGTCTTCACTGTGTTAAGGCTTTGTTTGCTGTTTGTGGCCCAGAATTGTTCAGTGTACTCAAAATCCTAAAATTCTGCTAATGGTGAGATTAGAAGTGCTTACAAGCCTTGTAATTGTGTTTTAAGGTGAAAGGGCCTGAATCAAGCCAAAGGAAGCTTAACCAAACTGAAACAAACCAGACCAACAGAAAGCAAAACCAAGCAGAATATATATATATATTTAAGAATATATATATTTAAGGATATATATATGTAAGAATATATTCATACACACAGATATATGTATGTGTACATTCATTTATTTTTTTTCTGATATCTAGAAGGTCTCATCTCCCTTTGACTTTTTGCATAGCTTGGTACATGCTAACAATTTGCTGAACAGTGAGACCTGGAGCTCCACACAATGAATAAATTAATAACATTATATTTTCATATAAAAAGAAGTGACATGCTTTCATCATTTCTTTCAGTAATTTTCATGACGCTATTCATGAAACCAGTCCCAGAAGCTGCATATTGTTTATACATATTCAATTACAGAAATAGAATGGATTAAGAGGTACAGAAACAAATTAATGGAATGTGAGCAGTCTTTCAAAAGATTATGAAAAAATTCCTATTCAAAAGCTACTCTTGGTTTCCCAAGCTTTTCACAACCAAATAAATATCTTTTATTACCATTTTATGACTATCTTGAAGTACCACAACATAGATTATAACCTTTCATATTTTTAAGAGTTACAAGTGTTAAAATTCAAGTACTTAAATTTAACTTTATTTATTCTAGTTTTCTCTGCCAGTCTATAGAACCCAGATTACAGATCAATTTATTTAACTGTACAATTTTAAAAGTAGACTACTAGCTAGTTAGAAAACTAGCTTTCATAGGAAGAAATGCCTCTGCTTGTGGCTTGGAATGGCCACAATAAAGTCTCATTAACACAGTGTTGGAGTGACATTTCATCATCTGTGTAACTGAGGTTTTATAACTGAGCTCCTTTTAAACATGGGCATCAAGAAAATGTTAATAAAAAAACATAATTTATACAAAACAGTTCTTAGGTATCTAAATAAAACAAGAGGGAAATAAATGTGCAAGCTAGTGTACAACAAGTATAGTTTGTATTTGCCTTAAAGCTGATACAAAATGAACAAGGATTTGTATAGCAGAATATGCATTGAAACGTTGGCACCAGGTATTTGTAGAAATAAAGTAAGAATGTCTCTCCCTCTGCCCTTATATGTCCACATGTTTCTGCAGCAGCCACTTTGAACAAAGTGAGCTTATCTCTTACATGTTTTAATGTTTTCTTGTCTATTTAGCATTTCTTCTTGTAACTCATGACTTATGGAACAGCAGAGGTGATAATGCTGCATATGTTACTTTGAATTCTTCATCAGGATTTGGAAGCGTGATTAAAGACACCCACAAGCCCATTGAACCTGAAATGACACTGACAGCAACAAACATGTCTGTCCAAGTGAAACAGGTTCAATAAATTGATAATAACCACAAATTTGTTACTTTTTACAAGTAGAAGGATGCACAAATTTCAGTATAATAAATGCTTTCTGATTGAACGCTTTGCAAAAAACTGAATTTTAATAGTTTTCCTCTGGAATTAAATTGAAAGTGAAATTGACTTTCTCCTATGACTAAATCTATTTTTATGCCTTCCAAAATATTATCATTTTAGGATTACAGAAAAACTAACATGAAAATAAATGGGATGAGAATAATAAATGGTTTATATGTACATTAATTTGTGTATTTTATTAGCTTCTATAGAACTTGAAGTAAATTTAATAATTGGAAGAATAATTTGGAAGAATATCACTCTATTAGAAATACCAACAGTAATTCTATATAGACTATTAAAATGTATTACATGATTTGCAGACTCATGTGGAAGGAAAAATGCCCCAGCTGACTGGCTCCCATCACTCTGCTAGCACTTGTGTTGCTGCTGTAGATTGAAGAAACACGGATGCATCACAGCATCAATTGCCCTCAGGTCCAGCTTAACAGGTGCATGAAACTTAGATGAAGTTGCATTCCCAATGCAAAGGAGTCTGCGGTTGCAGATGTTCTGCAGCTTTTGTGTATCCCCAGACACCAAACCTGCAGAATTAATATCATGCTCACAATGTTACACATCCTCAAATAGCAAAATGCATAATATGACATCATGCTAAAGCTGGTGCAGCAAAATGTTTTTCATAAAAGGTATAACTGAATTAGACACAATGTCTTGACTTCAAAAATGATAAGTTTCTGAAGCTGAATTCAGATTTTTGGCCAATGGGAACATCTGCAATAACAACTATTGACAGAATGAGAATTATGTAGCTGCCAATGACTGTAACTATTGCTTCTTAAATTCCAATCGCACACAATTTTAGAGTAATTTTAACTGTTCAAAGGAGTCTTTAACAAAACAGATCATTTCATTTCAAACCAACTAGGATAGCTAGAGGAAAACAGTCATGTAGTGACAAGTGTTGATGAAGAATGGTGAAATAGAACTCACACTGCAAGTGAACATGTCAGATGGTGAATCCACTTTGGCAGATATCCTGGCAATTTTTCAAAGAGATAGATATATAGTCATCATGTAACTTAGACATTGCAATCCAAATATATCCTTAAAAGCAAGGAGAAGGCTTGTCTGTCGAAAACATAAATTGATATCTATAGTGGTATCATTCATAAGAATATAAAAGTAGAAACAAATTAGATATCCATCAACTGAAGACATCTATAAAGACATCAACTGAAGACATATATAAAGAAGGCATGTTTATACTCACACAATGGAAGATTACCTGGCCACAAAAAAAGAAATACTGCTGCGTGCATTAATACAATATGAATGAATCTTAAAAACATCAGGCTAAGTCAAACAACCAGTTACAAGAAATGGTATATTAATATCTTATTTATATAAAAACCCAGAATAGACAAATCCATAGATACAGAAAGATTAGTACTGGCTTAGGAAGGAAAGAGTGGAGAGTGCTGACAGCTAATGTGCTCAAAGCTTCTATTTGACGTGGTGAAAATGATCTAAAACTGACTTTGATGATTGCACAACTCTCCAAATGCAATAAAACCCAATGAACTGTGCACTTCAAATGAATGAATTGTATGTTATGTAAATTATATCACAATAAAATTGCTTTTAAAAAACCATTATGAGGGTGACATTTAGAGGACAGCAGCTGAGCTTTGCAAATGATGCTGTGAACCACATCACAGAAATGGCTTAATGCAGAGGATTCACTGCTGCTGCCGTTTGCAGCGCCGGAACATCTGGTGCCAGGAATTGCCCAAGGAAAAGAGAACCCCTACACTGCTGTCTATGTTAATCTCTTCCTTAAAAAAATAATAATCACACTTATGGTGCACTATTCTGTTACATACTGGAGCTTGTACTGGTCCATTGCAAATAAATTATAAATAAGTCTGATCTAATTCTACTCTCAAGAAGTTAATTTTTTTAGTGACTTTGATAAGGCAAAATTTATAATACAGTATCCTAATAAAAGATATGCCTTGTGTTTAAAGTCTACTGACTAAATTCCCAGAGAATTAGGTTAGAGGTTTTACCATAAATGTGTAGTTGGTGATGAAACAGGTGGAGAAATGACAAAGAGAAAGTAAACAGACTGATGAATGGAGCTACAATGGGTTTGTGTAAAGTGAGTAGGCATGGTGGACTTAGGCATACAAGCAAATCCAAAAGTATATGTCAGGAGACTTGCTTGAATATCTCTTTGTTGCTATGTCTTTCATATAAATAAATATATATGTATATGTAAAATCAACATAAAGATAGTTATTTCAGTTATAAATTAAAAAAAAACTTGAAGTTTTAGCACTAAACTTGTTTCTCAGTAAGGCCTTCAGTGGTTAATGAAATAATCTTGCTTCTTCGACTGATTCCCAACTAGACTGAACATGACAGCAGGAATTTTACGAATTTGACCATTGTATCCATAGGGAAGCCTGCCACATGCTAAGTGCCTAAAATGTATGTGTGAGCTGAATAAAGATGCGAAAAAGGTGAAAAGAGTAACTCAAGACAACATAAGAGATCGGTGAACAAAAGGCATCCTTTTTTATTTTAAAATATGTTTTAGCGTAAAGGGACTAAATGCATGCCGATTACAGTACAGTTAACCGCAAGGCGAAAGTTTTGAGGTGGAAGTCCTGATATGGAAATGAGAAAATATTCTTTATGAAATGAAGAAAAGTCATCACATAGCAAGTAAAATTATACCAACAAGTGAATATACAAATTCATCAAAAACAAAAACACTGCTCAAACAAAATATTAAGCAAATCAAAATGTTATTCAGAAAATCATCTCAGTTCTGCACTGGGAAGCCCCAGTGACATACGTTTGGTCAAGTGACTTTTTGTTATTTATTTTGGCATAAGGAATATGAATGTATAGGCAGTGTTCCATTCAAAGCCAAGATCTGATGAAACTTGGGGCAATTCTGCATGTCCTTCAGATTATTGATTTTAGAAGGCTGTGACCCAATAATCAACACTCCATTAGGCTTCACACAGAATACGATAAACAGACCAGATTCTCCAAACTGTCACATTTGCTCATGAGTTTAGATGAGGTTTTTCACAGATTTTATCTGTTGATTTCGAAGGCAGTTACAGAGAGAAAGAGTGATGGATACAGAGAGAGGATGAGAGAGATTTTTCAGCTGGTGGTTCACTGCTCAAATTGCTGCAATCGTCAGCATTGCGCCAAGCCACAGCCAGGAATCAGGACTCAGGAACTTCATTTAGGTCTCCCACATGGGTGTCAGAATCCCAACACTTCAATCATCGCCCAGTTCTTTCCCAGACACCTCTGTAGGTCCTCAATCGGGAACAGAGTAACAGGTGCTTACACGAGTGCTCACATGGGATCCCGTCGCTGTAGGTGCTGGCTGAAGCAACTGTGCCCAATGCTAGTCCCTAATTCAGTTGTTTAAAAAACTCATTTATCTGAAAGCTGAAATGATACAAAAGGGAAAAGAGACAAGGAAAAAGGAAGAAAGGAAGAGAGAGTAGAAAAGGAAGAGAGAGAGAATACCTGCTGATTCAGTCCACAAATGCTAACAAGCCAGAGGCCAGGAGCTCCGTCCAGGTGTGCCGCATAAGCCCAAACGAGCCAATTGGCATCATTCACTGGCTCCCCATGTGTATTTAGCAGGATACCGCATCAGAACAGCCAGAGGAGGATGCTGGTGCTCCGAGCAGAGAATACATTGTTGTGCTGCAAGTTTTGTTCACCAGTCATTTATTTTTAACTGTCAGTGTTTTTCCACTGAAATATTTCTCTCCCTGTACTGGTAAACTCACACAAGAATCAGGTTTAGGAGCATCTCAGATGAAGTTTCTTTGGAGATCCCTCCAACAGAACTGCTGATCTCAGAACCCCAACCTTGCAGAGACTATGTCAGCCAGTGGATTCTGAATAGGTTTCATCGCGATTGGAACGGCGAGATTGGCAGCAATTCAGAACTGTTGAACTGTCAAAACTGCTTGAGCAGGACCCTCAGAGCGTGCCTCACATCGGGGACCTGGGATGGGTGGGAGGCTGGGTGGGGCTTTTCCCTTTATTTATACCCTGACCCCAGATACAGGGGAAAAAACGATGATATTATTATGGAAACAATGGTATTACCCACTTTCCTGTAGCCCTTGACCCTTTGTACCCTAATCAGCTAAGTAAGGTTATTAAAAATAAAGAAATAAAAAAACTCACAGTAACAGTTCCAGAAAGAAATCTAAGAAGCTAAAAAATGTAATTTTAGTGTATAAAACATGTTCATCATATATAATATTAATTTTCAACAGTGTTAAATCAGCAATACTATTAAATAGCTAAAAAGTTGCTAAAATGATTAAAATAACATTTAGTATTTTTTAAAAAAAGAAATGTGGTACAGAACAGTAGTTTTATTTTTAATGATGCTAGAGATAAGCTTCGTGTATTTTCTGCCTATAACTCCTGATCTTCTGAGAAGTACTCCGGCTTTAATGCATTGCTCTAGAAGATGTTTATGAGACTTCAAGGCATCATATAACCTAACAGTACCTTCTTTTCTGACTTGCCAAATCCCCAAATGCGATATATACAACAGTATTCAATAACCAACTGGAAGTGTGATAGAAGAGATCGTGTTTGACAAGTTCCACAAGGCACAAGTAAATTGCACTATTCAGTAGCTCAGGTTCCAGTGTAACTATTGATCTTGATGCATAGCTCTTTCTACTTTCTCTCCCCTCCATGTTGACTATAGATCACTTGCTCGCAGTGGTGATTACACCTGCACCTCCAACATAAACCACATGCCCTGACACAAACCTGTCACCTGATCAGGAGTTGATTATCTTGCACATCCTCAAATTGTAAATGGCAGCAAGTTCCTTTAGATTAGATATTTGATCTAGATCTGAACTTGTGTTTCCTTTCTTTATAATGCCCTTTTTATAGCCATGCAATACTGCCATAAATCATCATGAAACTGTATTATGAAATAGTGGAATGATATTCAACAAACAGAGGCAACCAAAAAAATCACTTTGTGTGGCTAAGCAATGTTCTACAGGATGTGTTACATGTTCAAGGATTAGTGCTTTGTGATCTTTCATTCATACAACAATTACGGGCCTTTGAACGAAGGGGTGAGCAGGGGTGACTTCCGGGATGAACCTTTTGAATATTTATTCATTGGCCATATAAAATTATAACCTTAAAAATAAATCTGCTATGGATTTGTTAAATTTTAAGTCTCAACTGCAGTTGCCTTGGCAGAATCAGACGAAATCATTCTGCCAGCCTCATGTGGCCCAAGGGCTGGATATTGCCTACCCACTGACCACTAAGGGTCTTAATCTGTCAACATCCAATGTTCCACTATGGTCTTCACATTATTAGACCAGGATGATTTGGGGAGTGTCTCCTAAGAGAAGAATGCTGTTTATACAGGATGCAAAAACGAATCTGTAAAACAAGCAGCGTAACTTGTACTCCTGCAATGAAAGCATTAGGGAAACAGGAGAGGTTTATTCTATTCAGCTGTGATAATGTATCTTTATTGCCTTTCTACTGCTCAGTGGAGGAAGAAATAAATATCTGGAGCTCAGGAGATTATCTTACTATTTTTAGTAGTAAGATTTTCTTACTGATTTCTGGTAAAAAGCAGTAGAAAGTAGAACTGCTTCATAGAGGGAAAATTACTCAAACCTTGGGGGATGGATTAGACCATTCGCCAGAGTAAGAATTATGACTGGCTGTTTTACTTGAGGAGAGTGAAGGATGAGGAGTAGGTAATGAAAAAGTTATGGAAGACAACTGAGACTGATCATTTCCACTAACAAAGATTGTAGTAATCTTGCATATTCTCATTTAATTTAAATATATGTTGGTGTCTATTAATAAATATTATTTTTTTGTATTCCTCCCTCCCCTGGCTCACTCATTGTTGAATTTATGATTTAGTCTTAATTTCAAGATACTAAGTAGGGATTGAGCAAAAAAAAATAAATCAGTAAACTAATAGAATGACTTGGAATTTTTCATCTTTATTAGTGGGAATAAAAATGATGCATTTGAATTTTGTAGGCATAGTTATGAATCATTAGGCAGAAAGAGATGAAACTACCTTTGGTCCTAATTTACATGTTGATTTAAAGGTGGTGTGTCCTGCTGCTGTGTGTCCACAGTCACATACTACACAGTGGATCCACCAGGCATCATTCCCCAGACTCCCTTTCACATCCAGGTTTGTGGATAAGTTTTCCTGTAGGAAGGACTTAGGGATTTTAGAATGACGGTACAAAGTGTTGTCATCATCCCTGCTCAGGCGCAATACTCACGGCATCCTTCATCACGTTCGTGAAGATGATCATATGTTCAGTGGAAAATGGCTTCTGTTTTCCTGGTTAAGTCCAGGTCTTAAAAGAGAATATGTTTCCAGTATCACTTTAGAGTTTGAAAGCTGAATCATTGTTCCATCATTTGTTTAGCATCTCAGCTTAGCTCTTCATTATGCATGATGAAAAAGCTAAAACAAAGAAACTAGAAAATTCTAAAAAGGAATAAGACACGTGCTTCCATGTTATGCTCTTCCTAATCAGCAAAAAGTTAGCAAATAATCATCTTTTGAATATCCAAAAGCTGTTGATTGTTTATCTAGGCATCTGGGACACTGCATGTTTTTCTACATTTACCAAATAGAATTTCTTCTGTGATCCTATGGGTAAGCAGTGAGGATTCAATTCAATCTTCATGAAGAATTCTAAATGTCAACTACCTTACAGGTTTAAAAACAATTTTAAAGTGATGAAAGTAAAATAAAAAAAGCATTTTCCTATGTAATTACATTGTTTATTAATAGCACAAAAGCGTAAGTAAAAACAATGTCTAGGAGTTTAACTATTCATGAATATTAGTATTTTTATAGTTTTCAAATTCTGAAGCTACTTAAGATATAATTCTATGAAAGCTATACTAAGCATTACTAATCATTTTTAATATTTTTAAAATACCTTTAAACATTAACCTATTCTACTTTTTATCCTGAAATGTTCCTTCCTGGATGAATTTAAATTGTCTTCATAGAAGCTTATTTTGAGCCAACAAAATAAAACTCAGAGATGAACAAGAGTCACACTTTGAAGGCGTGAGTCCTATGTTTAATATACTTATGTGTTTTTATTGGTTTTCCTAGTGTGGCAATATTTAGATGGCACTATTTAAGAACAATTGGAGTTAGGGCTGGGGAATAGAGAGTAGTATAAGCTGGTAGATAGTAATTGGATCCAGGTGTTGTACATTTAATATCAGCCACACGAACTGGAAGGTGGACAATAGGAAATTACCAAACGTCAGTGCCATTTGGAGAGTGATGCATTCAATTTGTTCAGGGTTGCCTGCAAATGACCAGTTACTTTTAAGAACTAGCAAAGCATATTTTCTTCTGACAGAAAATCCTTGCTGTTGATTTCTAAGTCGGCTTCAGCTACAGTAAATTGACATTTATATCACTAATTTAGCAGGAATGAAATTTAAGGACTTTATTTCTCTGCCTGAGGTGCTGCAGCATCACATACCGTAAAAGGCTTTCAACTGGATTCTAAAACCCAAGGAAACAAAATTCATCTGAAAGAAGCAGCTCTTTTTAGATACACCAATTTACCTACACAACCAAAAACATTCTTTTTATTGCAGTGGTTGCAAAGAAAAGCAAATTTTAGTGAATGAATTTAAAGACAGATATCATCTGTTTGGATGGATCTGTAATGAGGGTAATGGAAAAAGAGAAATATCAATTAAGTCTGGCTAAACTCAGGAAATAAGGTTTTTATGAATTCACTCATTTTTTTAGAGACAAGATAAGAACAAAACCTCCCTGCATAGATGCCTAAACAATGATAATAAAACCAGTAACTAGCAGGATTCAGGATCATTGTCTCTATGATAATGCTATTTGTGTTGTGTCTTTTTTTTTCTTCGCATTGGTTCATCTGTTTATATTTATATGCTACACTGTCATTGCATGCTATTGGAAAATAAATTCAATTTCCTGTGCGATATTACTGCAAACCTTTTGAAGATGTTACAGAAGCTAGGATCCCGTTCTTCAACAGATGTGGCTGTCCCTTTTTTCCTTTAATGGTGATTAGGTTAAAAGTTTCCTTATGCTTCCTTCTGTCTCTTTTGATAGTTTACTTATTTGGATGTAGCTCTAAGGCTGGTCTACACATCCATCCATATTAGTCTCTCTCCATTTGATCTGATACTAAGAACTCTTTAAATCTAAGCTCCAGTTTCAAATTCAGTATTGCAAAATATTATTTTATTTTTTAACCATTATGAAAAAAATTTCATTGGAAACATTTTGGATTCATCAAGCACCAGTGATTTGATTAATACTCCCCACTAAAATACCTACTTTTATCTTCAAATGCAGTCTTCTTCGCTAAAATCATCTCGTAATTAAAAAAAAAATTGGTACCATATTTCTCTAACAATATTTCTAAACAGAGAATTAAATGAGTAGTCACATTATTTTTCTTATCTAGATGTATTTATTTGACAAGCAGAATTACACAGAGAATGAAAAGAGCGGGAAAAGAAGAGAAAGAGAGAAAGAGAGAGAGAGATCTTCCATTCAATCATTCACTTTCCAAATTGCTGCAACTGCTAGGAACGGGCCAGGATCTTTATCCAGGTCTCCTGCATGGGTGCAAAGGTCCGAGTACTTGGACAATTCTCTACTACTTTCCCACGCTCCCCATCAGGAGCTGGATCAGAAATGTGGTAACTGGGGCTTGAATGGGCACTGACATAGGATGCAAACTTGCAGGTGATGGGTTAACACACTTCACCACAATGTCAGTCCTGGTAACTACAGTAAAACTGAGGCAACTGATTTCAAGAATGAACGTAATATGGAAGAAGCAGAACAATGAAAAATGTAGGTTTTATTACCGGCTTGCACCAGACAGCATAAGATTATAGATTAAAATGTGGGAGAAATGAGTCAGGAGAAGGGATTTGGGAACGGAGTAGAGGAAACCCCAGAGCCTATGGAACTGCATTGTAAATAATAACAATAACAATAACAATAACAATAATAAGAAGAAAGTAGGTGCAAAATTACAAAAAAAGTTTGTGCAACAGAGTTCAATCTATTTCAGGTCAATTTTAATAAATGACTCTTAAGAGAATTACCACTAGAAAAGGAGGGTTTCCTTCCTGTGGAAAGAAGCAATTGGCTGACATTCACTTGATTGCTTCATGTGCCACAGTTTTCTTCTCTAAACTAATGCATTCACTATCATGTCCTCTGTTTTACTGCAGTCATTTAGAAATACATCAAAGTGGATGCAGTACAAAATTTACCAAAACTCTTAATATGATATGGAATAACAAGAAACAAGATGGAATGACATAATTCAGTATGTCCAAAAAGATACTTGAATATATCCTGGATGCTAAGTCATGGAAAATCTGAAATACATATGTGTACTCTTTTTACCCCAGTATTAATTTTGTCCCCCTTATTTTTCTGGTGGCTTTTATTGTTGTATTTTACAGATGTATAGCCATAAGCACTATTCATAATGGTAGAAACACTTGTGTTTTTCAGTCCTATCATTATCCACAAAATCCAGCAAGACAGTAACTCAGGCTTCCAGAGTATCCTCTACTAACCATATTTTGAAATAATAGGCCTGAGAAGAGGGCCTCCATCTTAGGGCTCCATCCTAGATGAGGCACCTCTGTTTGTGTGTAGCCTGATCAAGAATACCACATCCTGTTTGGCAAGAATTCAGGTTGCTCAAGTATGACTAGGAGAAATGATTTCCACCTGGGTCAGTAACAAAAGCTTCAAAAGTTAGGAATTTTACATCCCTAAAGTAATTCTGCATTTGTTCAGCTCCTTTAAATACTTTGTGGTTTGAGGCCTTTGCCTTTATAAACCCTACTACTCTGGACTTCAGGGTCCAGAGATCTGTGAGGATTGGACTCATTCTCCACCACTGACAATACGGGATTTTGGAATCTTACCAGTGCATGGCTCTCCTCTATGTGGGCTTGCATGGGTAGAAAAAAAAAATGATGGTAGAATGTGATTCTAACTTTTTATACAATATGTGAAAATAATAATAAATTCTCAAATATGTGCAAAATAGTCTTGAAAACAAGCCAGATTCAAAGAGACAAAGGAGAAATGTTTGAAATTTAGCTCATAGCAATTCACAAACGTGGATTTCATAGTGTTGGAAAACTTACCAATGTTAACATGCTCAGAATCTAGATACAAGACCTATAAGAACTCTCTGTATTACCATTGCACATTTTGTGTAAATCCAACATGTTAAGAATGAAAACAACAGTATGAAAGCAACTACTGTGTTCTTCCTCTGAAACCCATAGCCCACCAAGCAGCTGATTGTATAAGGCTGCCTGAGCAAACCTGACTATGCTCATGGGGAAGATTCTGATTTGAATTCAGTAACATCACTCAATGTTCCCAGATGGTTAGAACATCCACACCCTCTAGGAGAAGGAGCACTGTGCTTAGGGTAGATACTGCTTACGAGACAAGAAGCCCTTCCTCACTCGGAACCTCTCTGCACTGTGACAAAAAATACTTCCGTATATGTCCATATATATAATACATATATATTCTACATATTATATATAGAATATATATATATATAATCTGAAGAATCTGCATAATTTTTAAGTCAACGGGGCAACCTTTTGGTTACCACCACGCACTGATTCCACGTGTGTAACTGCTTCCCTTACTATTTCATTATGAACCCTACCACCTGCGGATGGTATTCACTTTCCTCATGTGACCTGAATGACATGTTTCCCACATTTTCAGCTCGTGACTGAGTGAAATGCAGATGAGCTTAGAGGGCCTTAAAATAGCTGAAAATCTATTTATTGTATTGTGATTCATGGAGCATGAACATTAATATGTTATTTATGTTCTGTATAGCTGTCTTCAGTGCTGGGAGGGTTGAAAGAGGGACGGGGTATTTATAGAAATTAGTTCTATTGAGTTTGAAGAAAGATGGCATGTAAGGGAGCATTGAAAATTCATAGATGTGCAAAACACTTTTGGATTTGTTAATTGTTTTTAAAGATTTACATAGTACCTACAAAAATATAAAGTTTTCAGCAATCATAAATTTTTATGTAATTTCAAAAATTGATTTGGATCAGTGGCAATTATTTACTAGTGTGAATGTTATTGATTTTGTGTAGAAGCAATAAATATTTTGTGCTTAGATTAAAATGCTGCATTACATTACCTCTGACTGCATATACCCTCAAGCCTACTGATATGGCTTTATAGTCACAAGTATATAGAGAAGAAGAAATAACGGGGCCGTTATAAGTTTTTTCTTTTTAAAAATATAAAAAAAATTGTCTCAACTGTAACTCAGACCATATTACCTTTTTATTTAAGTTGTAAGGAAAGAGAATGAAGAATTTCATACCTTTTTTAAGAAACCTGAAAATATCCTGCTGCTCCAAATGTCTAATTTTCATCTTTCAGATATCCACTAGAGGTACAAAGTCGTAGGTGAGCCATAATCTCCCTCACATGCACATATGTGTTGTACGTTAGAATAGAAATAGTAATGTGACCATTGTAAGAGTAATGATGATGCAGTTCCTTTGAGTATGAAATGCTGCAGGGAGACACTAATGCTATGCTTTTCTATCTGCTTGATGGGGAAAGACTGACACTTGAAATTGTGACAGAGATCCTTGAGATTCCAGGTTTTTTCCTACAACTGACCTCAATGAAAAGAATGATAGACTCTCTTTTTCAGGCAATCTATTAAAATATTTTCCCATATATTAATCATGAATTTATTCTGTGCGATGTTTAATCCTTGTTCCTTGTTCCTCCATAAAGTCTCTAACGTTCAAGGGACCCTTGAGATTAGTTGTAATATTCCCTGAGCTGATTCAAAAATTTCGCAGCAAAGTTACTCTAGCGGTTTTCTGTCTTGTTTCCTTTCATAAAGATGTGGCTTTCTGAACTAAAATGCAGTGTTAGATTTGGCCAAAGCTGTAAAATAAATTGATTCCTTATTCTGTATTCTGAGAATGTACACTAAACTTTGGTAGGTTTTACGTTCCATTAAGTCCCAATATTTTAACCAGTTAAAGTTGAATTCTAACGATTTTTCTTGTAAATCCGTGTTTGTTTTGCTGTGTAGTAAATCATTCTCTAAAGTTCTTCTGTACATATCTCAAATTCAAATTAGGTAGTCCCAAGTTTTTCTAGTGTAAGGTGACCCATAAATTTTCTTGATCAGCAATTTGCTTATTTTGAAGATTAGGTATATACAAGAAAGAATGCAGCAAACAATTAATTCTTTGCTTATAACGTGACATATAGTGAACCAATCACTGAACATATAAAAAACTGAAAAATCCTTGCAAATTAAAGTGACACAAATTTATTTTTGAAAAAGAATCTATTTTGTATCTATGATAAAGACTGTAATAATAAACATAAAAACTGATTATGGATGTAGAAAGGAAAAAATCCATCCTTCTTATTAATGTTTAAAAGGACAAATAGGAATTGAAATCAAGTAACTAAAGAACTCACTATCCAGATATAAGTGATAGGCTTTCCTGAAATATTCCAGAAGAATTTCAACTGGAATAAAATCCAATAATATAATATATAAAATCACTGCTAACATTAAAAGGGTTGAGTATACAATAAAATTAGACATAAAAGTATTGATTGAGTATGGAAAAAGATATTTTAATTGAAATTATTGAAGAATGTTTATATCTTAGTACTTGTATAAATTTTACCAATAAATATTCCAGAGTTATAAAATATGCAACAAAAACGTCATGGATTCAAAGGACTTTGCTATGGTTAAAAATGTAGAACATGGAGAACATGGACATTCACTGTCATTTTCATTCACTTTAAACCTGAGATGAGTTTGAGGCCAATATCATGGTCTCAGCTCACCATGGTTGCCAATTTTTAAATTTGGAATCAGTGAGCCAACAACTGGTGGGAGTGGGCGTGTGGCAGAGCAACCAAGAGGCTGCAAGGATGTTGGCACCCATTTTCAGTGCCTAGGTTCCAGTCCTTGCTATTCTAACTCCAGATTTTATTTTATTTATCCTATTTTTTCTATTCTATTCTATTTATTTTATTTTATTACTACGTTTTCTTTTTTATCACAACACAGATTTAGGAGTTTCCTGATGCCTGCCCTCCCCTCCCTCTTGCCCACTGCCTCTAAGTGGTCATGCTGGGAGATAGTAGATATTTGGGCCCCTGTCAGTTAAATTAGAGAATTAGATTGAATGTGTGCACCACCCACATTGTTGTGACATTTAGGAAGTGAACCTAGAGAATGAAGTTCTCATTGTGTCTGTCTGCTTTTCTAATAAGTGTAAATAAATACATCATTAAAAAGAAACAACAGATGATCTTCTGATAAAATGGAAAAATGACACCGATTAGAATTTAATCTGTATTGGATCTTGAACACAAGATTTGTTATTCCCTCTCTCTCTCTCTCTCTCTCAACTGTGTAGTACTTTGTGACTTGGAAAAACACTAACCATGTTATTGGGTTGAAGCTATAAGTTGTTTTATAATTCTGATTATAATATGCTGCTTATGGTTATAATGAGACAAAAGGATTGCTTGACAACTCTGACTTTGTTAAATTTTACTAACAAAGCTACATCCTGATCATGATATGATCACTTTCTTAAAAATGTTTCAGAGTGCTTTATCAATAATCAGAAATATCAGCTTGAATAAAGAATATGAGATTTTTAAAATAATAGTAGTCATTTCACCTGACAAATCAAAATTACTAAAATTCTTATTTGATATTTGATAGTTATTAGCATTAAAGTGATTATGGATCACAGTAAAACCTATTTAATGTTGTAGTTTCAACTGTACTTAATTGTCACTTTAGAGATCCAGTTGAAAAATAGTAGCTATTGAAAATGAGATCTAGGATAGAATTATGCTAGATAAATAAATTACTCTCTTTGGAAATGAATAAACAGCTCAGTAGCTTAATAAACAACATAACATTAATAGTATATAAATATGATTTTACATTTTCCATTAGCATTCTGGTCAATCTCCATATTTTTATGTTCATTATTTTTTATGTCACTATACTCAAATTCTTAGGACATGAACACTCTAAGCTCATGACAGTCTAAGCTACACAACTGCACTCTCCTATGACAGGGTTATGAACTGAAACCCTGTCAAAAAGTTCTTGTCAAACTTTTCTTCTTCCACCCTAGAGGTAATAACACATTCTTCCACTGTATTGGCTTATTTATCAGAATGTTTTAAATGATAATACATAAAAGTAGTTGTAGGTTCTGTTAAACATTGATTTGATTTATTTTGAGAGTCACTTAAAATTACTTTTTGCTAAGATATTATAGCATCTGTTTTGAGCATCTAGGACAGTTCTGCTCTGCTGAAAAGAGTGGAAAATTAATTTTATGCAGTTGTTTGTGCGTAATTGTTTCACTAAAGACCCTCCAGAGAGGAAAAAAAGAAGGAACTGTTCGTAGCAATTGATGATTTCTTAGATATAAATTCTCAGTGTTGTGTCACTGACAGAGGAATAAACACGATCCCTCCCACAAGCCCGCATGAACAGGTAATGACACCCTGAACCCAGTTTTGTCTTTTACTTATATTCACAGTGAGAAGCCTAGGTTAATATCTGGCAAATATTTTGAATATGTGAGATTGTATGATCCAGGATCACAAGTTGATGTTACTGTTGTTATTTTTGGAGGAATCCCTGACGTTAGTAAAAGGGCTTCTTTTTATTCCTTGCTTATGGTTTGCTTAAACTGTTCAAATTCACCATAAGCCTCTCTTCAAGCAATGTTTTATGGCTCTTGGTGCCCATCTTGCACTATTTCCCCATGATTTTCCCAGGATTACCACCCTTGAACATGCAAGCTCAATTTTTTTCTACTGTCTCTCATATTTGTAAAATTTATATTTTGTAACCTCAATATATTTGTAAAATATTTATGTTCTTTGAGGGTAAATGATGGCATGCTGTGACATGGTAGTGTTGAACCTTTATGTTTCATTGTGTTGTTGTAATGCATAAATCATGTAATCGTTAAACTTATCTTCTGGTACTTTAAATAAATTTGAAAACATTGGAATTCAGAATAAACAAAGCACAAATAACCAGTAGTGTGAAATAGGCAGTTTTCATTAACATTTACTACCTGTTCCAGAGAAGAAAGTATGTATGTAGGTCCTACACAATAGTTATGGCTCAATGGTTAAATTGTCACCTTGCACACTCCAGGACCCCGTATGGCACTGGTTCCTGTCCCAGGTTTTCCAACTCCCATCCATCTCTCTGCTTGTGGCCTGGGAAAGCATTCGAGGATGGCACAAAGCCTTGCGACCCTGCACTTGCATGGGAGACTCTGAAGAAGCTCCGGTCTCCTGCCTTCAGACTGGCTCAGCTCTTGCTGTTGTGACCACTTGAGGAGTGAACTGGCAAAGGGGGTATCTTTGACTCTCCTAATCTCTGTAAATCTGCCTTTCCAATAAAAAAAATCATTTTTAATCTATTGACCTTTCAACAAAACACTGAAAATGAGCCAAGCTGGCACATAAGTGCTTTTACTATATTACAGCTCCATTGCTGATTCACTGCTACAACATGTGCAAATACCATAGCTGAGCTACTCTGAAACCAGGAGGCAGGAGCTTCTTCTGTGTCTCCCACATGGGTCCATGTGTTCACAGACTTCATTCATCCTTCAGTGCTTTCCCAGGCCTCAAACATGGAGCTGAATCAAAGTGGAACAGCCAGAATATGAACTGGTGCTCATGTGGGATATCAACAGCGCAGGCAGAGAATTAACCTGCCATGGTACCACAGCAGCCCAAGCCTTTTTTTCTAATAACTTGAATCATGAATGTAGTGAATAAGTGAATGAGGTACTGATATCTTAGTATTTGAAATATATCATTTAAACAAAAAAAGGACAGGAAAAATATCAGAAGGGTTTATCATCATAAATATGCAATATGTATCCACTCACATGGTGCAAATTAGTATTTTCTCACATCCTACTGCATTAAATTGGTTGATACATATTTCATATATGGGTGATACATATTTCCTATAGTAACAGAAGGTTAATCTAACAATACAGAGCTCTCTCATTATCTAGTGTTTACTGTTTAAAATAAAGATTGTATGGGAATTAAAAATAGGTAAGTTACTAATAAAAAATTAAAATTATCAATGCCATGACCATTTTAAAGCAATGTGTATATAATTTATTATAATAGTCTTTCTTGTGCATTATTTCTGTAAAGAGAATTTCATGTGTAATAAAAATTGATTGCAAAGTAAAAAAGCATATGATTCAAAACAATGGGATAAACCTGAAATTGATGGTTGTATTAATCAGAAGAATGCCTGTGACAATGTACAATAGAGTTTTCATGATTATGGGGAGAACTATTTGCCTTAACATTGTGTCGATAGAAACTTCACAAGCTGAAATGCAAAGAGATAAAGGAAAGAAAACAAACTCTAAGAACTATAAGAGAATTTCAAAAGGTACAATACCGTAACCCATAGTTAGAATACAATGAGTAGATGAAAAAGAAAATAGAGCAGATGAAATGGGGAGTTAAATTAAGATCTTATTATTCCTCTGACATTGATTAAAACATTAATGCATAAATTAATTGTATAGTAAGAAGCAAACAAAGCTACTTGCCATCAAAGCTCTTAGAGAAGTATAAACAGAATGTGTATTGTATTTGTCTTCTTTCCATCAATGGCTTCTGTAGGCTAGAAATTTCTTGTAATTATTGGACTTCTTGGAAACAAGAAGTTGAAATCATTGCCACATTATCTGTTAAAGTGAGTATTAAATGCCAGACCCCTTTTAAGCCAAATGTGTTTCATAAAAGATATTAGGATTTGATTCTATTGCATGTTATCTGCTGATTATCTATGTTGGCCATGTGGAATAATCTAACAGTTTCTGGCCTAGAACGGAAATAAGAGATACAGTTTAATTTGATCTATTCCACCCTTGAAAGTTCTCTGCACTGCTTTAGTTGAGCTCAGACATGATGTGTGCATCCTTGTGTTAGTGTATCATCAAGCCACTGATCTTAGGTATCTTCACATATAAGATACTAATATAAGACACTGCAATGTCTGATTCATACATAACTTGGTTACTATTTTATTAGGCTTTTCAAGAATATATTACAATTTCAAAATAGCATTCTACACAGACTAGAATAATTTCACTGCCAGCTATGCTAAAGAAGTTGGACAAAAATATCAATGTTTATTTAAGAACATTATTTTAAAACTTTTGAAAGTGCATTTGATTGAAGTTAGAAAACTTAAAATGAAACCAGGATTAATGGGACAAGAGCCTCAAGATACAAAGATATGTGTGTATGTGTGTGTATATATATATGTATGTTTAATTTTAGCATCTAAGGTTATCGGAAAGTATGAATTCAGTATCACATACTACAGCTATGTTTTTCAAGCCATTTGCCACCCTTAGTGTCACAAGAGACACAAGAGGGAGAGAAGTAACAGGTTAGAAGCAGTGGGACTGAGTGAAGATTTCAGCAAGTTTAAACAGAAGAGAAAAACAAATCAAGTTCAGGTCTATTAGGGCCTTGCGGTGACCCCAGTATTTTCTGTGTGGGGACACATAATTAGAAAAAGAAATCAAAATCTTAAATTGAAGTTCAATATTCAGTGTTTAAATTCTCCATAACAAAATTTGTGACTCGAAAGCGAAAGCAGTGGACAAAGGAGGAATCCGTTCTGAAGCTCCTCTCGAGAATTTCAGTAATAAGAACTTAATCACTCTCATAGCTGTGCAGAAAGAACAACACACACACACACACGCATGCATAATGCACACACACATACACACAAACAACCAAAATCTCTTTTAAACACCTAAGTTTTGACAGAGACTTTTAGGTTAAGTTAGATTCTTTCACTGCTCCTGGGGTTGCCTCTGGCGACTTGCCCTGGACCGAGAATGCAAAGGACTTAGGTAGAGCCATCAGGCCTGTTCGCCTTTTGTCTAAATCATGTTAGTTCAGGGCTGGGCACAGAGGCCTAGAGGCTCAATCCTTGCTTTGCATGTGATGGGATCCCCTATGGTTGCCATCTCTGTCCTGGATGCTCCACCTCCAGTGCGGCTCCCAGCTTGTGGCCTGGGAAAGCAGGAGAGGATGACCCAAACCCTTGGGACCTTGCACCCATGTGAGAGGCCGGAAGAAGTTTCTGGCTCCTGACTTCAAATCAACTCATCTCTGGCAGTTGTGGCCACTTGGGGAGTGAACCAGTAGACAGAAGACTTTCTCTCTGTATCTCCTTATCCTTGGAAATCTGACCTTCCAATAAAAATGTACAATTCTTAAAAATCAATCATTGTTTTACACACTGAAACATCTTGACTGACATCTGCGTGTATGTCAAGACTCAATAATCCTTCCTTGAACACTCAAGTAAGTTTTCCTTGACTTGCCCTCTTGATTCCTATGACTGGCATTTCCACTGCTAAGCAGAGCCTCCCAAACAGGAGTTTCCTTCCTGTCTTGCCTGCTGGCAGCATCTTCTCTCTGGACACTTTCTTTTTCTTTTGCTTCAAGGCTCTGTATCTGTAAAGTTATTGACACATTATAAAGTGCTGTCTTGTCTGAAACAAGATTGTTGGAGATCATTTCTGTGAGAATTCTTCCTTTTAACATATTCTATTACTATCCTGTATCTACCAAAATTTTTGAACGTTGCTTTGAAACTGTTTATAGAATAAAAAATCACTCTCCTGATTACTAGCATATTAATATATTAATACAGTCTCCTTCTTACAGCATATCAGTGTTGCATTGCCCATGTTCCTCTCCTCCACCCAGGGTAATCTACAAAAAAACATTGCTTTGCATAAGGTGTTTGTGATATTTTTTTCCAGTTTAGCTATTCAAAGATCATATCCTTTGGTTTCCACAATGTGTTTCCACAGCACATTTAATGATCTTTACCTTAATTTTCCTAAAGGGAAAGCGCATTGTAGATGGCTGTTCCCATGAATCCCCCCAGTTTGCATCACAGCATGCATTACTCCATTGTGTACATGTAATTATTCTACTGAGGAACAGGTACTTTAAAAAAAACATTTGAAAAGGTATTCAATCAAGGCTAATAAATTGATGTTCATAGTGTTGTTTTGTGAGTCGTTTATTATTGTTAATGCAGTTGATGTTCCTTGAGTCAGGAAAATGTTTTTCTGGGTTGATATTTGGTTTTGTTTGTTATAAGTGATTTGTTTTGTTTATTATACTAATTATTGAAATGTGCATTTTCCAGTTGAAAATTCCAGATTTTCATTCTAAATTCTAGATTTTTCTGCCTTTATTATCAATTGTTAATAGTTATTTATTTTATTCCTCCTTTGTGGTTTTATAACTCCCAATACTCACAAATAGTGCTTAATGTTTTGGCAAAATACATTCTAGTTTTTATTCTGCCAGTTAATGTTCAAATATCACTTCTATCATTATAAATAACTGCAATCGCCCCTCGGTTAATTCTTCCAGGTTGGTGCCACTTTGAACTATGAATCCATTAAAAAAAAGTCTCGAAACTGAAAATACTTTTTAGGATAAATTTGATTTTTCTCACCTTACTATTTCAAAAAAGTTATAAAACTCTTGATAATAATAATTGCATGCATATCACATAAACATTGTATAAGCAAAAAGCTACTGATTGAAATAAGTGCTGCTATGTATGAATACACACTCAAGCTATGACTGTTAGAAGTTTTTCAGAAGTGTTAGAAGAAAAAATTCAAATGATACATGTTAGTTATTTAAAACAATGGGAGAGTTCTAGTTCATAGGATATTACGATATTATTACGCGCAGCTAATTCCCGCAACCTGGTTCTTTACCATGAGCTGAAATCACCAGACGCAACGAGGTATCTTAGGAGGTTTATTCCAACGGGGCAGGAACCGGGTAGAGGTGGTGAAGATCAGGAAAGAAGGGGAGAGAAGAGAAAGAGAGCCGCACCTTGGGGGCCCTTTTTGTCTGCCAGGTGTGGGGGGTGGGGATTGGGAGGGATTGAGGGCAGGCCCCCAGGGGATTGGCGCCTGCAGGTGAATGCCTAGGGATGATTGGTGAGTGGGCGGGGTTGGGGAAGGGGCTGGAAGATTGGCGGGGTGGGATTCAGGTGGAATTCCAGGTTACATCCAATTGGTGGATAGCTAGGCCAGCGCGAATTTCGTGAGCTGTGAGGAAGAAGGAATGGCGCCGGGTGCAGGGAGGGATATTGGAATAACTCCTTACAATACATGCATGAAAATTGGACCCTGTGTGGTGGCTCAATTAGCTAATTCTTCCTTCTCATCCCATATGGGTGCTGGTTAGTTTCTGGCTGCTCTGCTTCCCACCCATCTCCTTGCTTGTAGCCTGGGAAAGTAGATAAGATGGCTCAAAGTTTTTGGAGGCTGCACTTGCATTGGGGACCTGGAAAAGGCTCTGGCTCCTGGTTTTGGATAGGCTAAGCCCCATCCATTGTGGCCACTTAGGGAGTGACCCAGCAGGTGAAAGTTTTTTTCTCTTTATCAATCTACCTTTTCAATAAAAATAACTCAATCATTTAAAATTAGATTAAAGTATAAAGTATTAGAAATGCATCAAATGTTGTATATATTCATAAGACTAAATTTTAATAATTTTGTAAAGAATTTTGGTAATAACCCCAACTGTGGGCAATGACCTAGATTGTGTTGTACTGAGGCAAGTGTTACAATGCTGGGAGAAAAGCAGCTAATAGATAGTGGGCATCGTAGGTCTGGATAATACCAAATCTGTGTTAACCATATTAGTGTAGTCGCCTAACTTCTACTATTTTTTTCTTTCCTGAAGATAGGTGTGTGGGAAGTGCTAGTCTGTGAGTCCTGGTTGGGGTGGTTCTGGTGGGGGTCAGTTCTCCCAGCCTGGGTCCTTAGGCGCACTTGTGCAATAGGTGCTGGGTCCTTGAAACCCAGGGTTGAGGGGTCCATTGGAGCCCGAATTGGGTGGCCCAGAACACCAATGGTTCTGGATGAAGCCACTGGCTACTGATCAGCATGTTCATGGAGACTTAGTATGTGGGATTCTAGGGGGTCTGAGGGATGGTACAGATGGGGATGCGCAGGCACATAAGGGCTCAAGTTCAGGACATGTGGAGTGCATATGTTAGAATTGGGCCTCTTCCGTGGAAAAGTTGGAACAGTGGATGGCAGGCCCAGATGCACTTGGTGGATATGGCAGCCCATTGGGACCTTCAGAGCACATCTGGTACTGTAGCAGAAGGAGGGCAGAACAAATACCAAACAACCACAGCACATATCTGGGTGAATGGAGACTCTAAGGTCGACTGTATCAGCCAATTGACATTGCAGCAATTTCCCCATTCCTGGATCAACAAGGACTATCAAAACCACTTAAGCAGAACCCTCAGCAATGCTCCACATTGGGGACACTGGGTTGATATTCGGTGGCACTTCCCCATCCCTCGGTACTGGGGTGTTTTGAGAGGCTGCATGTGGCTTCTCTCCTTATCTCCCCACTTCCCCCAGATGCAGAAAGAAGAAAGGGAAATTTTGGAAAAAATAATCTCATCCACTTTCTCTTTATGTGAACATCACCAAAAATAAAAATAAAAGTTTTTGTGATAATATTCTTTAATTGTATGCATATACCAATTATTGGACTTTTGCATATTTAGTATTGTGTTGATCTGGATTTATATAATACATAAAATGACAAATGATAGAATTATGAAAAGGTTCCTCTAAAGATACTTGGTTTTGTTTTAATTTTTAGAGTATAATTTTTCAATTTCTATTTAAAGCTTTGTGTACTTTTTTTTCAAATACAACTGATTTTTCCCCTCAGATTCACAAGCCCAGCTGCATTATTATATTTTCCTCGTGTATCATTTAAGGATACTGCAGAGTTAGGAAAAGAATGGGAAAATCATATTCCTTCTTGTCGCTTTTCAGAAGAATATTAAAACGTGAGAGAATAAGTAGTTAAGAAAACTTTATAATATACCTACTCTGAAATGAATAGTATGACTTTATCTTAACTTTTAAATTGAGTACTTTAAAATTAAAACATCCAAGTTGCAGTGTCTCCAAATTTGAGGTGTTTGCCTTTTTTCTATTTTATTTTTCAAAACTAAACCTGTATGCTTTTTTGTTGTAGTTTTCAACAAGGCATCCCAGTTAATTTGGCTTGCCTACATGCAAACACCAGCAATTAGCTAAGCGTATAGGCAGAACGCTTTTCTGCTCCCTTTGATAAATTGCTCTTTCCTGAAAGACTACAGATGACTTTTATGAAGCACACTTCGCTTTATTTTAATGATCATTTCTGGGTAATTGAATTCAATCAGATCTTCTTGTTACTGTTGTTGGCAAATGTTATGCAGCCCTTTGCCATCACTCAGCTGATATGAACTTTCACAGCCCCATTTGATGCAGGCCTGATGCAGCATAATCAGAAAAATTCATTCAAATCATAAATGCCTCAGGTAGGATAAATGCTCCTTATCAGAACTATTTATCTATGGGCACCTTTCAAATTTTACAACTGTTTACTTGTCCTGAGGGATGAATGTACTGAAATTTCTAGCCAGATTAAATACTAACCTACCCAGAGGGCCATATCTATTTGACTATTTATAACATGTTTGCAAATCAACACCAAGATGTTATGGGTGTTTTTAATTTTTTTTCTTCATATCTCAATTTTCAGTGTAAATGTAATGAGCCAATCCATGATTGCTTTGGTGTTGTAATGCTGGCAAGAGTTATGCAGTTTATTTTTAACTTCATAATGTCAGAGGGCCTTTGCCATTTTCTTATAATGTTACTGGTAAACCAGTTATTGCAGGTATGGACTCAACCAATTGAAGTGAAATTTTAAAACAGATCTATCATTTTTACTTTAAAAAAAAATGTGAAAAATTTTATTAGTTGTTCCGGTTGAAAGTAAAGAAATCAAATTGTGTTGTGTTGTCTTCCAATGTGATTAACATTGAATGAACCCCACAAAAAGAATATCACTTTCAAACAATGAAATGTGTTTTAAAAAATAATGACCAGCATATTAGAATATTAGAAAACAGAAAAATTCTATCAGCTAGGAGAGGCATAGTAAATAAATCACTTTGAATATTTTTGGTTTACATATAAATATAAATATAAATATAAATATAAATATAAATATAAATATAAATATAAATATAAATATAAATATAAATATAAATATATAATTTTTCATGATACAGTTCCATAGGCACAGGGCTTTCCCTTCCACTTTCCTGCCTGTCCCCACTGATTTCCCCCATTTATTACAATAGTTAAATTGTTCGGGTCCAGCATGATAACCTTGAATGAAGCTTGCGGGATCCCAAATGGGCACCTGTTCTACTCCTGGCAGCCCCTCTTCACATTCAGCTCCCTACTTGTGGCCTGGGAAAGCAGTCAGGGATGGCCCAAAGCCTTTGGACTCTGCACCTGCCTGACAAGATCCTGGCTCCTGGCTTCGGATTATATCAGCTCTAGCCATTGCTGCAATTTGGGGATTGAACCATTGGATGGAAGATCTTCCTCTCTGCCTCTCCTCCTCTCTGTATATCTGCCTTTTAATAAAAAATAAATGAATCTAAAGAAAAACGATAACTTAATTTTTCAGCAACAGTCACAAATCCAATATTTTGCTATTTAAGTGTATTATGACATTGTATTTATAGGCAACATTAGAAAATCTAGTAGCATATTTTCAAGGTACATTTATCTGTCTCATTGGGAGTTCTCCTTTCATTCAGGAGTAAAGATGCATACTGCAACATAGCCTCACTTCCCAGTATGCTAGTCTCCATTATACATCTAGGAGAAATATGTATGTACATATTTACCTATATTTCTATTGATGTTATATTTTGCCTGAAGGTTGGCTTATATTACAGAACACATGATATTTTTCCATTGGGTATTGGCTTATTTCACTGAGCATTATTGTCTCCAGCTGCAATTATTTTGTCGCAAATTGCAATATTTCATTCTTTTTAATGGCTGGGTAATATTCCATGGATCAAGTGTACCATTGTTTAGTCATTCGTCTTTTGACAGGCATCTGGGTTGGCTTCCATGTCCTCACTATTGTGCTTTGTGCTGTTGTTTACCACAGGGTAAATTCTCTTTCTCGTATACAGATTTGCGTATATTTCCAGGATTGGAGGAGTTGGGTCATACAATAGATCCATTTCAACTGTTTACCAACTTTCTCCATAAATCACGTTTACCAATTTCCTGCAGACATCATTTTCATAATTTTATATGAATCAAGTGTATGAGTAACTTGCACTTGAGGAACATGGGCGACAATAATCGCCGTGGTGACCAACCTTGGTACCCCATTTAGCACTTACAAACCTGTCACCTTTCTGCAGGCTCAAAGTGAGATCTCTAATATGATGACTAAAAACATCTCCATCTAATACAATGACTAAAAATATATATCCCAGTTTTAAACCTACATTGGTCTTTGTACTTGTCATTGCTACTTGGATTGCTAATAACTATGTTAAACCAACATATACATAAATCAATTAGTAATTTCTCCCCATATTAATCATCTCCATTCTTACTGTTTTATGGTATTTCTTTAGCCTCCTTTCTTGTCTCCTAATTGTCTTCAATAGAAATCCAGCAGTGAGTCCTGTCATATCTACCTTGGGAGGATTTCAGTGATCTCATTCTAACCCAGTGGTCCATTCCTAGAGTCTGCCCTACTTCTGTGAATCTAAAAGTGTTCACTTTCACTTTTGTCTGTTCACATTCTTTCCTTAACAAAGAAGCCAGGGTGACCTTTACAAATGTGGGACAAATTATGTAACTTCTCTTTCAAACAACCCTGATGCAGTATTATGCTTCAAATGTTTCCATACACTGCAGCGTTCTTTTGGAATGTGGATTACTTCTCTGATCTCACCTGGAAATATATTGATAAGTGTGTAACCTGATAATAACTCAACACCCACAAAGTGAAACATTGGATATCTCTGGAGCTCACAGTTTATTTTTGGAAAAGGGAAAGAAGAAAATTGGGAATAAGTTGAATCAAAAGGCTATCACTTTTTTTAACATGATTACAAAAAGAGAGAGTGAGAGAATGGCAGAGACAGACACAAAGACAGACAAAAACAATTTTCTCTTCCTAATTTTAAGCAATGTCCTGATACTCCATTAACGAGATTGTTACAAATGATTGTGATACAAAGTAAATGGAAATTATATAATTATGAAAGGGATGAAAGAAAATCCACTGTTTAGTTTACAGGTTATTGATATGTAGTTCCTACACGTATTTTTATCTCTTAAGTTGTCCTAACCAATATTAGCATATTTGAAATGCATTGTTATGTTCCAAAATAATGTATATTTTGCTTTATTCATCCTGGTTTTGCATCAGTGGAATACAGTGAAAAAATATTTCAAGAACCTTTTCACTTTATGTACTATGGAATAATTGAAAAAGCAGGCTTGTTTATTTTTTGACATCAAGGTGTGTTGGGAGGATTTTGTCTAGTATCAGCATTAATATCATTTGACTTGCTTCTGAACTCAGGTAAGAATTCCCTGTTCTACATTCCTCCCTGGTTGGACTTGATTCTTGGTAAATTTTAGTCAGCTTGGATGGTGTCTACCCTTGGCCTCCTCCCAGGGACCCAAGTTGTTGGGTCAGCCTCTGCTTCTTTCCTAGGCCATAATCAGGGACCCGGATTGCAGAGGAGCAGCTGGGTATAAAACTGCTGTCCAGATCAACGCCTGCATTGTAGATGGAGCCTTGTCTTGCCCCTAGTTCCTTCCATTCATTTGTCTCATAGTTTTTGCTTGTTTGTTTTCTCCAGTACATTCATTGGAAAGATAGATAGATAGATAGACAGATGATAGCTAGAGATGGAGGCAAATAAATATTAGATAATAGATATTAGATAAATAAATATTAGATAATAGATACTAGATATTTAGATAATAGTAACATTATCTATCAGGAAAAGAACTCCACTAAAGCCTTCTTGTCATAACTTTCTTAGCAAATAGAGCTGATAGCTAACTAAAAGTAACTTTTAAAAGCTTGAAATATTTGAGAAAATTTGTCTTTGTAGTTAGCAATAAATGGAAACCATCTCGCCACCTATCTCATTATCTTGAATGTGGTTTACTGGGAAAGGTAAATTAACTGTAAGTTTTTAGTCATTGTAACTCCTTATGTAGATGTGCTGTTTTTGCATCCTTGTTTAGTAAAATATTGTAGCAACCTAGGACTATTGGTCACTCTGGAGTTTATTGCAAACCTTGCCTTTTGTAGATAAGACATTTCACTGCATAGTGATTAAATCTTATTGTTTTCTAGTCATTTTTAATGGGAAAACCAAGTTTACAATTTCAGGATGCAAAATATATTTCCCAAGATTGATTGTTCTTTCTCTCCTATTCCTACCAGTCAAATCAGATTTGGACTTACGTTTGCTCTGTTACTCTTAATCTCCTTACTGCTAAATCTATGGTGGACACAGGGCTCTCCTCTTGGTACTGCAGCACTCAGCAACACACAAAGTAACTCTCACACCATTACTGATGATGTTTTGGTGAATTCCAGCTGGTGTGTTTTCTCTGTTAAATCGTGTGGTTCCATTCAACCCCTTTAGGTCCTCTTCCTAGTCACCCAAGCATTGTGGCTTCCATCATTTTTCCTGAATCTTCTTTCTCCAGTTGCTTTTTCTCTTAAGTGATCTCATCTCTTTCATCACTTAAATGCATCTACATTTGATGATGGGAACGCAATCACATAAATATTCCCACATATTAGTGCCATTTATTTAGTTGTGAAAGGTTGAATTTTTAAATGATTAGGGATAATTTGATTGGAACTGTTGATGCATTAGATTTAATGATGAAGCAATTTTTCTTCTAACTTAAATGCTACTAATGTAATGCATTTCCATAATTTTAGCATATCATTGAACTCAGAGATGGGTCCAGTAACAAACCCTGCCACAATAGTTTAAAGTACTTCCTGAAATCTGTAGAAAGGACATAAGTTTCATAATGTCATCAGTAAAAAGTAGTATTATTCCCACTAAAATGGAACTTACATTTCTAAAATGTAGTCTTGGTTTCTTTTACACTCTTTTACATTTCCAGGCGATCATTACAAGCTTCAAGGGGGAGCTTGTGATATAATTAAATTTATGCCATATTAAAGAGTACCTTGATTAGCGCAATTGAATAAATGAAATTATTAATTACAGATGGAATTCTATTCCAAAAGTTTCGTAAAGAAATTAAGTACTATCTTTCTGTTTTAATTGCTGTACTTACCACATGTCAGTAGGCTTTTATTTGGGAATACTAATTTTTTTAAAATATTCATTTAAAGATCTCTCAATAGAATATATTCTTTTTTCGTTATTCACTGATATCAAAATGGATCTTTTGATAGCATAATTGATTTTAGAATGTTTGGTGATATGTAACTTACTGAAATCATAATTTTATTTATCAGAGGAAATTATGAATAACTTCTTTATTTTCTAAAGGAGCTAAATATTTTCCTCAGTGGGAAGCACAAAATAAAACAGGGATTTTCCAATAGTTGTAATACACATGATCACTAAAGACAATCTCCTTGCTTTCCTGTTACTTGGATTCTCACTGAATCTCTGTATTTGCTATGATGATTTCTTATCATCTCTGGTCATTTTTTTAAACAATATAACAAATACAACATTCAGCAGTAACAAATCACAAAATTAGTGAGAAAAATCTAAATTCACAGAATCCTATTATGTAAAATAATTATAAAGAATAACATTCAGCCATGATGTTCATTACGAAAGTATGAGTGTATTCTGAGATGTGCCTGACAACTTTAGCCTCAGGCGTGTTCTCACTATCAAATGTAGGATAGCCACATTTATACTGGAAAAGGCTTTACTCCTCCCTCACAGTGAAGAATAGACGTTCTAACCACAGGGAACATTGGCAAGTTCGGAAGATGGATGGGAAATGGCGCTGCTGGGACACAAACCTGTGTCATGTGGATTCCCGGCATGTGCAACGCAAGGACTTTATCCACTAGGCTACCATCCCAGAACGTCTGGGAAATATTTGAACAGATTCAGAAATGCATACCATCACAAGGTTTATGTCAGATTGGCAAGTAATGTACAGAAAGAATTTCCTGTGTAAGAATATGAGATTAGGGCCTGGCACATTAGCCTAGAGGCTAAAATCCTCACCTTGCACACATCAGGATCCGATATGGGCACCAGTTCTAACCCAGCAGTGCAACTTCCCATCCAGCTCCCTGCTTTTGCCCTGGGAAGGAAGTTGAGGATGGCTTAAAGCCTTGGGACTCTGCATCAGTGTGGGAGACCTGGAAAGAGGCTCCAGGGTCCTGACTTCAGATCAGCTCACCTCTGACCTTTGTGGCCACTATGGGAGTGAATCAGCAGAGGTAAGATCTTCCTCTCTGTCTCTCCTCCTCCCTATATGTCTGACTTACCAATAAAAAATAAATACATCTTTAAAAAATATTATATTAATTATAATATAATATAAATATTATATTAATAGCTACACATGGAACATTGTGAAGATTCAGACTTGATCAGCTCTAACCAGTGCTTGGTACCATGTCCCTCTGGGGAGTCTGTCTACCAATTTATTACATCTGATAAAATATTGTCTTATGGTCAGTTTGCCAGTTTCATTCAAATTAACTGCCCTGAAATAAGTTCATTTATTTCTGAAATATATCTAACATGGTGGCTTCTTGTTTTGCAGGTAATCTCAGCTCCAGTCTACTCTGTAGGTACTTAGATTTCGGTTTTCAGCATTTTGGCCTAAAATATGCCTTTGAACCATTTTTCTCTATCTAAAATTTAAGCCAGAAACAGAAAGACAAAGTCCACATGTTCTGCATTATTTGGGGAGGGGTCTAAGAATACAAAAATAAATATAACATAAAAACAAAAATAGAAATACCATGTGCCCCAATTTTGCTATAAATACAATGTTTCATCCAATGCTGTTTTGACTTTTAGTTGGATAAAACATTAGGAGCTGTGCTGCTATTAGTTCTGATGGTCTGTATGTATCTTGAAATTTAGTGCCTGTGACTGAGCTTGACATCCTTTTCATTGGAGTATGTCTGTGGCCATTGCCTGTGTTCTAACTGAAATGTGGTCATTTTTTTTTGGTTGAACCTTTTATTAATGCAATCACTAACCTTTTGAGAATAATGTAAATTGAAAAATGTTGTCTAAACCATTAAAATGCCAAAATATTTTATGGACTATATTTATCTGTTTTGCTTCTTTTGAACAAATATGCATATTCTGTGGTTTAACCAGAATATTAATTCTCCCAAATGCTTTATAAAACTCTGGCCTATTGCTATAGGAATTACTTGAAAAAATATCCGTCGGTTAGAGTCCATGTATTCCACATTGAGTCCCACGTTTGATTGAAACCTTAAGGAAAATGAACAGCTCCTTGTGACTAGCACACTATTCCTAAACTATTTGAAGTAAGCAAATTTGCATTCCAAAGAACATATTGAGGTTAGCTTATGTTTGCTTTTACTGAGCCCAAGTAGATTTTTCAGTGTGTGCAGTGTAAACAGTAAAATGTCATGTGCGATGACCTGAGCTGCTCTTATCTGCCTTCCCATCTTCGGTCAGAGGAGATTGTTTGTCTTAGGCTTAAGATATCTAATAACATCTAATGCATAAAATGATCCACTGAAAGCACAGTCTGTGAAAAAAAAAAACAAAAATAAAAATTCTGCTTGATGAGGTTACCACATGAAGTTATAAGAACCTAAGAGCATCATTTAAAACCTATTTCCTATAAATGCTAAGCACAGATCATCAGAACTGATAATTGGGCCAAAAAGCAGTGCATGAGCCAAATACTTTATTTTCTCCTGAATTCCATGGCAAATGAATTGGCACACATATTGATTCATCCCTTTCTCATACCTGGATGTCTATAAAAATCAAATCATTCTTAAATTGGATTTAGATCCATTTTGAGATTAAAATGCTGCACCTGAATAAATAGCATTTACCCTTTCAACACATGTTTATAACTTCAAGTTTTATTTTAACTGGCCAAGTATGGGAAGAGCAAACCTGAAAATCAGATAACATTGTGAAAAGCACATAATTTCAAGAAACTCTTGTCAATTCATAGGGCACACGATGAAAAATATGTTCAACTGATTTCTGTTTTTTCCAACAAAATTAATATTTTATTTTACTACCCAAGTGATAATGAAAACAAGTTGAACAGAACATATTTAAAGCAATTTTGTCTTCCAACAATATTATATATAGGGCTGAAACTTGGCATTTATAAACAATTGTTCTATTCACTTACTGTAACATTCTCACAAATCTAATTTGGTTAATCAGCAGCTACAATGTTTCTTTCTTAAAATCATGCCAACATTTTTCTACTATTAGATACAATGGTTTTTGTTATTCTTCATTGTTAAGAAACTAGTATCAAGATATTTTAATTGCCATTTCAAAATGGAATTTTAACAATGATTTCTTGAATATAAGAAACAAATTACATTTTCAAAGAAAAAGAACTATGTCATGCTTTTTTGTGAACAATGTTGAAAATAAGCATGGCTTTTTAAGAATAAAGCAATAAAATGAAATAATTTTATAAAATTCATTTGCTGTCTAGATGGCTAATTTCCTTGGTCATAAGTTCTGGGAGCCACAGTGTAGAAGAGCTGTGTGAATTTAAAAAAATTCAGTGCTTTTTAAAAAAGATTTTTATATACTTTCTGTTATAAAGGCTGATTTGCAGAGATGAGATATAAAGTTCTTCCATCTGCTAGCTCACTCCACAGGTAGCCACAAGGGCCAGAGCTGAGTCTATCTGAAGCCAGGAGCCAGGAGCCTCTTCCAGATCTCCCAGGAAGGTTGAGGGTCTCAATCCTGTAGTGCTTTCCCAGGCCACCAGCAGAGAACTCAATGGGATATGAAGCAGCCAGAACATGAACTGGCACCCACTTGGGATCCCGGTGCTTAACATGAGCTGGCACCCACTTGGGATCCGGTGCTTAACATGAGCTGGCACCCACTTGGGATCCGGTGCTTAACATGAGCTGGCACCCACTTGGGATCCGGTGCTTAACATGAACTGGCACCCACTTGGGATCCCGGTGTTTAACATGAACTGGCACCCACTTGGGATCCCGGTGCTTGCAAGGTGAGGATTTAGCCAAGGAGCCATAATGCCAGGCCCCATTTCAATGCCTTGAGAGGTAATGCAACTTGGCAATTTTACAGAATACAAAATAATTCATGAGAGACCTTCACAAATATTTTAAAATTAATTAAACTTTACACAGTGTCGACCACATATATGCACACTTTGTATATTTTCTGTGTATTTGCTTAGAAAGATTTTCTGATCACAACCGGTTAGGATTTTAGAGTTTGCTTTATCTTTGTCCTCATTCATGGAAATGACTCAACTTCATCATAATTCAAATTCAGACACAACAGGTTTACCTATCCGGTTTTTGTCTGGGACAGCAAATTGTATAATTTTTGAAACCTTTAAAACAGTTATGTCTACTTACATTTTGGAAAATATGTAACTACTCACCGTGGTTGTACGGTATCATCTCAGGGGGTAAATAAGGAAGACATCTTTTTATTTGTAATCAGGGCTGTGACTCGAGCTTTGTTCTTTGAACTTTATCTTTTCCCAGATCATTTCGTGGCATCACCTTTCCCTTTCACTTAAATTTCAATGACAAAGAAATGTTTTTGTGGATTGCATGCACTACAATTCTGTACACAGAACTGTATATTCATGTAATATGAATTTTACTTGTCTTAAGTTGTATCTTATTTGTAGGCAGAGCTGTACCCTGTAACCACAAGCTCAGATGAAAAATGAAACAAACCATTATCTGCACATTTATATATTAGCAATTACATATTAGGACTTTGGCTAAGCTGTTGGTGAACAACAGTCACTCTATAATCTTCCGGCTGTCAAGTACATTAGGGAATGAGTTCACTTTGATATACTGCCAAGAGATGATGGGATATTGAATTTGGTATACAATGATTGGCTCTGAAATAGCCTTCATTTACGCTTCCTTTGGACAAGTTCCAGGTGTAGTGTTAGAACTGTCAGAGAGTTCTCAGTAGAAGACAGCACCAATGTGAAAACTCAGAAATGCAAAGCACGATGCCAAGGGACTTTTCAGTTAAACATGATGCTATTAAAAGAAGGACCTCTTGCCTCTTGTTAGATTGTGGAAGCTACTGTAACAGACTGGGAATAAAGAGGCCCTGATCAGCTAAGAGCAAAACATTTAATAAAAATTAGTAATTTCTTTTTTTCTAAATAGAGATAGTGGTGCTGCACTCCTCTGCTACTGGCTGTTGCAGCAGCACTTGGAAAAATAAATGAGATATTAAACTCTCCCTTAGGAAAGATGGAAGATATGGACAAGCTGACACATTTGGATTATTGAGATATTAAGTGTGGCTACTTGGTGCACATTTGTATTTCCTAAGATTGTGATAATAAAGTAGAACAAAACCAGCTTATTTGATAACAAGATTTCCAATAATTAATAGCTACCAAAACATTGCGAATTTCAAAGGATCCACAATCAGTAAACTTTGAAAACGCACTTACATACACAATCAAGAAGTTGAAAATTAATGAAATGCAATAACTTAGTCTTCTACTGACATTTTAAAAACATACTCAAAAGAAAGTATAGGGGTTTGAGAAAATATAACTAACACACAAGTACCACCTTGAAAATACACTAGACCGATTCATGCTTCTACAGAAATAAAGAATGCAAGTTACACATACAAGTGTTGACACTGTGGTGATCATACTGTTACTTCTAAAAATCCTGACTTTTAGAAAGTTTCCAAGTCTTTCTCACATTTAGAAGACAGTATAACTACTAAGCGATATTTACTGAAATTTACATCCAAATGGCTCAGAGGGTTTTCTAAATAGCGATGCAACATGCAGCTCTTTCTCCTCAGTTTTGTAGATAATGACTATCACATTTTATTTATTATTCTTTTGAACCCCAAGAGATTAACTTAGATCTGTTTTTGAAGTGATGCAGGTGTCATGGATAGTTCAAAGTTCTTCTGGCGATGCAATATGGCAAAGCAACACAGATCTCACAGTCAACACCGTTCCTTTGTCCTTTCTTCTCAGGGATGGTTCCGTTCTTTGCTGCTACCTTCATTGTTTTTCTCAGTTAGACAAGAGAGACAGTGCAGTGCACCTATGTGTATTTACACAGAAAATCTCAGTATCCTCTGACATTCACACATACAAGCACATGAAAAATCTTCAGAAATTCATGAAAATGAGCATTAGGGTACTATTGTGCATTGATTTCGATTTTTTGGACATTTTACATATTTTAAGTATTCTCACTTATATATGTTACTATACTTATATTTGGTATTGTCATAAATATGTTAATATATTCATATTTAAATGATAGAAAATCACAACATACTGACAAAAGATGGTTTTAGAGCCTTGTATAACCTCCTGATTGAGAAGCACCTTCGACCACCTTATTGTAGAGTTGTCTACTTTCATTGCGTTGTCATTTTCACAGTACATCTGTTGTAGCTTCATCATATCTGTAAACATCTAAGATTTTTCTATTCAGCTTTCTTGTCCTTTATTGCCTGTTAGAATCTGCAGCCAACTGAGGTTTGGAAATGTATTTGCAGTGCACTCTGTATCCTCAGTAATTGAAATACTGCATGAAGCAAGCAAGTTCTAACTAAATGTATGTGACATGAAAGCATCTTTTTGTTTTTAAAGATTTGTTTTATTTTTATTGGAAAGTCAGATATACAGAGAGGAGGAGAGAGAGAGAGGAACATCTTCTGTCTATTGATTCACTCACCAAACAGCCACAATGGCTGGAGCTGAGCCGATCCGCAGCCAGGATCTTGGAGTCTCATTAGATCTCCTATGCAGATGCAGGGTCCCCGGGCTTTGATATCTGTCCTCAACTCCTTTCCCAGGCCACAAGCAGGGAGCTGGATGAAAAGCAGGGCCACCAGGATTAAACCGGTGCCCATATGGGATCCTAGGCACATTCAACGTGAACGCTTTAGCCACTAGGCTGCTGCGCCAGGCCTGTGACATGAAACAAGCTAATTCATTCTCACTTCCCATCTTTCTCTTGTGCGCTCCACATCTCAGCTTCATGATTCACTTTCTTTTATTTTCTTTTATTTCTTTTGATTTTTGAATCATTTTTACTTGGTTTGCTTTCTTGCACTACCATTTCTTCTACCTCTGTAATGTTGAAGGATTTCTCCATGCATGTGGTGTCTCTCATCTTCTAAGTAACAAAGTCATTTTTCTAAACAGTTATGGAATTCATCCTAAGAAGATTTAAAATAAGTTAACATCACTTAATTTGTATGTAAATTCTATTTGAAAATACTCGATATTTGTACATATATATCTGTGTACATGTAAACCTGCCATATATTTATTTAAAATACAACATATCGGCATACTGGACCAATAAGAAATATGTAAAAAAAAACATTGAAAACAGTCCTCTATTCAATTTTTTCAGATATATTTTTTAAAAAAAAAATAGGAAGAAAAATTGTATAAGATAAATAATGCAGCAATGAGCAGATATGGCCAAGTCTAGTTCATGCATTACTAGAAAAGATGTAAATACTAGACTCACAGAAGACAGTAAGGAGAAAAATTAAATGAGTGAATGAAGGATTTTACTTTACCAATTCAAGAGAATTTTTGAACCTACAGGCCTTTTTGTAGCAACGTCTAAAGAAAGCCCCCGCCGTTGTTGAGGAAACGGTGATTATGGGCCTGGCGGCGTGGTGGCCTAGCGGCTAAAGTCCTCGCCTTGAAAGCCCCGGGATCCCATATGGGCGCCGGTTCTAATCCCAAAGCCTTGGGACCCTGCACCCGTGTGGGAGACCTGGAAGAGGTTCCAGGTTCCCGGCTTCGGATCGGTGCAGCACCCACCATTGTGGCCACTTGGGGAGTGAATCATCGGATGGAAGATCTTCCTCTCTGTCTCTCCTTTCTGTATATCTGACTTTGTAATAAAAAATAAATAAATCTTAAAAAAAAAAAAGAAAACGGTGATTAAAATAAGTACGATGCTTGTGAGCAGAATTTCTGATAAAATGGCAGCTTCTTGATTAGCAATTGATCATTGGAAATTATTTTATTTAAGCCTGGTTAGCTAAGTGTTAAAGCAAATATGATTAAGACGAGATTTTGAGAAAGAGAAGAGAAAGGTAAATAAAACAACAACTCAGTATTTTGGAGAAAATTTGTTATATACAGGCAGGGTAATTCTGAAGCAATTTTAAGATGACAATAGGAAGAGATTTATAGGTAAAAGATGACTTAAAATGGATAATTATGTTTGTAGCTATATTATAATTATTCTAAAGAAAAAAGAAGTGTGTATTTTGAAGTATTTTCCATATCACCCAGATCCAAATATGCGACTTATGACTATATCATATTGTTAAATGCAAATGACCCATTCTGGTTAATACCTTTATACTCAAGCAAGCAAGCAAGCAGTATTCTTCTATCATTTCCCATTAGAGATGATTGTTCTTTGACTCCGTGTGAATGGAACCGTGCAAGTTGTTTTAACATTTGGCTATTTTTTCTTCCAGTAATTACTATGGCATTCATTCATTTAAGTGTATTACAAATTCATTATATTTTCTTGATATTTATAAAAATTGCAGGAGTATACTGCAAAGAATTTGTCTATTGTCTTGATGGTGGAAATTGAAAATGTTGGCTATTTGGTAAAAGCTGTGTTGAATATTTTTAAGCATGTTTTGATGGACAGATGAATAGGGATGGAGGCGCAATGTTGAGAATGTTTACCTATCTGTGGAACATTTGTGTGCCTTCCAGGCAATATCTGCTTAGATTTGTTATCCATTTATAAATTTGTTTTGTTTTCTACCATTGAATTCCTTCTGTAGCCTCAATATTAATCCCTTGGTAGTTACATCTTTACCAAAGCTTTTGTTTTTCCATTACGTGAGTTTTCTTGAAAAATCTGTTGTTGTTTCTTTTAATGTGTAGAAGTTTCTTAGCTTGATTTGTGATTCCTGCTTGTTTTGCTTGTCACTTAGTTATCTGTGTTTTGGGGAATTTACTCAAAAAAATATTACTTATACTAGTATCTTGAGGCATTCCACTATATTTTCTTGTACTAATTTCAGGCTTAACAATTAGCTGTTTGATTCCTCTTGAGTTTTTTTTTTTAAGATACATTTATTTTTATTGCAAAGTCAGATATACAGAGAGGAAAAGAGACAGGGAGGAAGATCTTCCACCCAATGATTCACTCCCCAAGCAGCTGCAACGGCTGGAGCTATGCCGATCCAAAGCTAGGCGCCAGGAGCCTTCTCCAGGTCTCCCACCCGGGTGCAGGGTCCCCAGGCTTTGGGATGTCTTTGACTATTTTTCTGGCACCACAAGCAGGGAGCTGGTTGGGAAGCAGGGCTGTTGGGATTAGAACCAGCGCCCATATGGGATCCCAGCACATTCAAGGCAGGACTTTAGTCCACTTCAGTGCCAGGTCCTTGAGTTGCTTTTTGTACACTTTGAGAGGTGGGAATCAAATTTGGTGCTTGTACATATAGACCTCCAGTTTCCACAGCACCATTTACTGAAGAGGCTCTTCACTGTCTTGATTTTTTATTGTGAATCCTTTGTAGAATCAGGGATTCATTCTGGGATCTCTCTCCTGTTCTGTTGTCCTATGTGTCAATTTTAATCCCAGTGTCATACTGTGTTTTTTGTAGTTTAGTAGTATTTCTGAGATCAGAAATGATTAAGTAAATGATTAAGTTTTTGACATTAGAGTAAAAAAAACTTTCTTTCCAATGCTTTACGCAAATCAGTGCTTTAAGTATATTTCATGGAACATTGAAATATCCATTCAAGGACAGTTTGATTGACTAAATTTTAATATAAAAATTGGAAAACCTGTCCTTGTGCAGGATAACCCTGTTTGCATATTTCTGATGTTAAACAATGCACTGTGATGAATTCAGTTGATCAAACCATATCATTTCAGCATCAGTGATGAAGTTAGGTCAATCAATCACAACTCCATTGCTGCAACTCTGACTTTGCAAATTTGTTTTGTTTTCTCTCCTGGTTCTGTACCAACTCACTCTGGCAGAGAACATGGCAGGCTTTGTTTGCTGGTTGGTTCCCCCAGCAAACAGTTTAATGTGCGATTCACAGATGTTTCCCTGCATTGGCCTGAGGAGGCACAGATGTCTAACTCTGCATCATTCCAACAGCGTAAAAGATTCTGAATACTCTATGGCCACTGTTTCTCTGAAAACAACAAAAGCAACAACAACAAGAACAACTAAAACTTAGTAATTCCTCAAATTAAATCTCATGTTGTTAAATATGAAACTAGCTGCTATCGTAGTTAAGAGGGAATTCAATAATTAGGGTTGAATTTTGGTAAACTTTTTTGTTCAATGGAAAATGGTACTGATGATGTATGATAATCAACACATTAGGATTTGCAGATTGAGATATAAATAAGAAGCAGCATCTCCCTCATTAGAGGCTCCTTTAGGAAAAAGATAACTGAACTGGTCATTCATTTTGGTCAAAATGGAACACTTTGATATGTTCTGGTTGCTATGGTGGCAGAAAAAAAATGTGTCTGCAGGGAAGATAAGTAGCATAAACATCCTTGAAGCTACACAGAAGCTGTGCATCTGACTTTCCAATCAGAATAAAAAATGCATCTTTTTTAAAAAGTGTGCTCTTTTATGCTAATTCATTACAAAAAGTATTAACATATGATTACATACCATATAACGCTGTGATCTCTATCCTAACATCTATTAATTCCAAATATGGACACTACTAATAACTATACATTTATATCCCATACGTTCAAAATCCATACATAAAACTTACTAGATACAATGTGCGGGAACTATGAAAATCAAATCAAATAGAACAAAAATAAAATAAATGGTGGATCTGGGCCAACATCATGCGCATATAACCTCCTACTCAGCTTAGTACCTGGATGCCAGCTTTTGTCTTTGTGCTTGACCTTTGAAAATAACATCTAATAAAGCACCGAATCGGAAGGTTGCACTGAGGAATTATGTGCAATTGCTTAGAGATGCTGAAAGGCCAAAGACTTTGTTCAAAGCGTATCTAGTTTTGCATGCAAAAACAAGGTAGATGCGTTCAATGATAAACATTCCAGGAGTTTTAGATTTGCCTTTCCTTTCAAAACTTCCTCACTCATGTTAGCCAAAGATGGAAGGTTGGCAAAGTATACCCGCGATCAAGCAAAGGAGTCACATTAGTTTTGCAGTTTCATAAGAATGACATTCACTTATTTGTATGATGAGCTGTGAAAAGTATCTTGCGATTCGGCCCTCCCACATATTATTTAAAATCTCTCATATTTGCATTGATTAGCCCTGTACAATATAAACAAGCACTAAAAATCAGGACAAAATAACATGTGGTTTTAATTTATCTTTACTTATAATGATATTAAATTTCAATAGAGATACATAATGAGCAATTAATTAGATATCCCATAGAACTAAGGAAAATGCTTTAACACCAGTCTTGAACTATCAGGTGTTATTACTGTTTGTAATTCTCTACTACTACTAGAACATGGCCTCTTGTTTGATATCCAGCAATACAGAACAAAGAATGTTAGCTTCTGTCGTTCGCAGCTTTGTTTTGGCCTTTGTGAAAGCAATGCTTCAAACCAACACTGGTGGTGAGCACAAGCTCCTGAGAAGTACTGGGAATAAACATGTCTGCTTCTTCCCCTTCCTAAGTGTATGAGTTTATGCAACCTGGAAACTGATTCCTCTGAGGTTCATTTTTCACATCTGCAGAAGGGGAACAATGAAGGGAATGTATAGGACCCTGTGTGCATGAGACATCATTAAATGGTTTAGGAAAATACATATTATGAACAAAATGAGGCATGCATGTCAAACCTCTTTTTGCCAAAATCAACTTTTTTCAAAAATAAATTGTTCTTTTTGAAGGCAGCATGGCATAGAAGGCTCAGCCTGTGCCTGTGTGCCAGCACTGGAATAGTCACTGCTTCCTGTCCTGGTTGCCTTTCCTTTTTGTAACTCTACCTTTCAAATAAAAAAATAAATTAGGAATCTTTTACAAATAAACTGTTCTATTATTTAAAATTCCAACATATGTCACTTGTACATTTTATGTAGTGGGTTGTAATATTTCAACACATGAATATAAAGCAAAGCACTCAAACCAGGTGGTCAGCACTTTCATCTTTTTAACTTTGTGTTTGGGTGTTACCAGATCTCTCTCTTCTAATATTTTGTTTAGTATGCAGTACATTATCTTGAAGTATATTCATTCACAGACACAAAATAGACTTCTAAAATTCTGTTTGCTGAATAATATATCTTCTTACTCTATATTGAATGCTCTAGATACTAACAACAGTATAATTAAACCTCGGTAAATGCTGCTCTAGCTCCCCTTACTCCTCCTTCCCATTTATTATAATAATATTGTCCTCAGCAACAGTCACAATACAATATTCTGCTCTTTAAGAGTATCATGGCATTCTTGGTATACGCAATGGTAGAAAATCTAGTATCAGATTATCAAGGTATATTTAACTGTTCATTGGGAGTCCTTGTTTTATTCAGAAGTAGAGATGCATTAACTGCTGTTGGATTTTATCGAGTGTTTTCTCTGCATTTATTGAGATGATCATAGTTTTTTTTATTTTTCAGTTTGTTACTGTGGTATATTACATTTATTGATATGCATGTTAAACTATCTCTATATCCCAGGAGTAAACTCCACCTGATGTTCTGTTGGCTAGAGTTGTTAATCCATATACAATAGGGTATTTTTAATGAGTAAAATAGGTAGATTCAATGGGAAGAGACAGTAAATAGCACAAAGAGAATGCACAAATTATTTGTATAATATTATGCCTCAGGGATAATGCAAGACTATGACAGTATTGTGTGACAAAGAGGATTTACCTTGAAGCTAATTAAGCGGAAGCTTCAGGGAATGGATTTACCTGTGTCTACAGAACTCTCAACTAATTATTTAAAATTTCATCAGCTGCTGTTCTTGAAACTTCACAGAATATAGGCCACGTGTTAAGCGTATAAAAGATCAAATATTAAAAGTCATTTATATACGTGTTAAGGCTGTTTTAATATTGTTCAAAGGGCATGACCACAACAAACTTCCCTCTGCACTGTTTTTGACAATGCCATTAATAATGTAGTATCTTCAAAGCAGTTGTCTTGGTAACCAGTCCTATAGTCACCCCTCCATTACTATAATTTCTTTCATATTTGGATTATGCACCTGTACGATTATACAGAAATTTGGAGTATAGACCTAGTCTACAGACTCAATTTTCATTAATGTTGCTGCATATTAGTATTTTGCTCTGAGTTTCTAACATCTTTATGACTGCAGGTACATGTGATCCTTGCCTTAAACTAAAATCCACTCCCTAATTCAGCATTCTAAGGGCTGATCCTTTTGGCCCTGACTCAAAGTACTTCACTTCTGCATTTCTTCCATGCTTCATTTTTAAGTCAACTCATGTGAGTCTTTGATCCCAGCATAAAATTTATTTCTATTCTAAATCTCTTCTCGTCTTCTCACTTAGGTACAAAATCTTAACCCTTCAATTATTCTTGCCATCTTATCTTTAATGTGATGCCATTTCTGATATCAATTAAACATGATGCTAAGTACCCTGTGTCTCTTCTTTTACCATGCATCACTACTAATCTATTAAAACAAAAAGGGGCCTTCAAACTATTTATCTAAAAGTTATGTCATAAAAAGAAAAGTATGCATGGGTTTTAAAATTGTTTTGCATTAAAAATAGCTTATTTTTAAATTCAATTTTTCATGAACGTTATAAAGTATCTTCATATTATTCATAATTATCTATTTTAGTGAAACAATGCTGAAGACAATTTTACTACTTTTTGAGAGTTTATAAATAGGAGGAATTTGATAAATATGTATTTCATACAGGCTTTGGTGTAATACAAGTTTCAATTGCCTTAGGTAAAGCACTTAATTACTGGATATCATCATTTACACCTGTTATCTTTAGATTGTCACATTTGAGTTCAGTTAAATGCACTGGCATTAATTTTGAAGAAACAAAAGCAAAAACCTCAGTGTCTGTACTTGTATCATTGGAAATCAATTTTACTTTTGAATTATACTTATCTACAAAGACAAAAATAACATCTTTTTTATGTCTTCTGTAAAGCCAATCCCTAGCAAAATGTTCTGTGTTTCAAATCTTCAATTAAACTGCACAGTAATAATTTTAAAAATTTTCTTCTCACATTAACATCCTTTGATATGTATGCTGGAATAGAAAATGGATTTCTCTTTACATTATAAGAATGCTTGGTCAAGTAAAGTTTTCAGAACCCTTTTTCAAACCTAGAGGTTTAGAAAACTCAAGTGAGCTTAAGAATTCAATCTTTGAACCTTTCTAAATGCTTGCCTATGTTAAAGTGTAAGAAAAGTTCCTTACATCATACTATGCTTATTAATCAACTCTTCCTCCCTCTCTGTCTCTGACACGCTCTCATGCTCTCTATCTCTCCCTCTAACTGGATTACACTAACTTTCAAATAAATAAATAAAATCTTTAGAAAGAAAAAAAAAAAAGGAAAGCTAGGACAGGATAAAATTGTAGCCCTGAATAAATTCCAATCATAAAATGAAGTAGAAATTTGTAAACATAAAGTAAAGCTGATTGCTGCCACCAGACTCTAGACATGACCACTACAATAGCCATTATGCATGTTTGGAGATGCATTTAAAGAAATCCCAATGGGAGCCAGCTCCATGGCATAGGAAGTAATGTTGCCACCTGTGAGGCCAGCATCCCATATGAACAACTGATTGAGTCTTGGCTGCCCCATTGCTTATCCAGCTCCCCACCAGTGTGCCTGGGAAAGCACCAGGGAATGTTTCCAGTTCCTGGGCCTCAAAGTGCCTCTGACTCGTGACTTGGAAGCTGTCCAGCTCTTCCCCTTGAAGTCATTTTGGGAGTGAATGAGAGATTAGAAGATTCTCTCTCTCTCTGTGTCACTCTTCTCTCTCTGTAACTTTGCTTTTCAAATAAATAACCCTTAAAAAAGTTCAAGCAAATTCACACAAATAATTCTACTTTATCCTGTGTTACTTGGGTAATTTTCAAGTTTTTTTAAAGATTTATTTATTTTTTAAAGATTTATTTATTTTATTGGAAAGTCAGAAATATGGGAGGAGGAGAGACAGAGAGGAAGATCTGTCCAACGACGATTCACTCCCCAAATGACTGCAATGGCCGGTGCTGAGCCAATCCAACCCCAGGAATCAGGAGCCTTCTCCAGTTCCCCCACATGGGCACAGGGTACCAAGGCTTTGGGCTGTCCTCGACTGCTTTCCCAGGCCACAAGCAGGGAGCTGGATGGAAAGAGGGGCTGCTGGGATTAGAACCGGTGTCCATATGGGGTTCCAGCGCATGCAAGGGGAGGAGTTTAGCCTCTAGGCAACCACACTGGGGCCTAATTTTCAAGTTTGTTCCTTCATGGTTCAGTACCCAGTAAAGATATTTGTGATATTCACTAATTAATACTTTGTGCATAAAATAATCTACTATGATCAAGTGATGTTGTTTTGTTGGATGTCCTTAGTTGAAAGCTATTGAGACATTGCTGATTAGGATACACTGTAGATAGTTTTACATCATTGCTGTATTTCCTATATTAAAACTTCTCCAGAGAAATAGAAAAACCACAAATTTGTAATTTTTGAATTTTCAAAACCAATTTGGGGTTAATAGTATAATCTGAGAAGTAATAACATAGATACTAGTAAGATACCTGGAAAATAAGAAAAATTGGGACATTTTAGAAAAAAAAATAATAAAATGCTCTGATAGCTTCTGTCACTCATCGGAAATTTTTCTGCTAAATGATGTAACCTTGTCCCATCTCTCAGCATGTATTCAGATCATTTTTTTTCTCATTCTCAGTTCAACTCCCTTTTTCAAAGCAGTAATATGCTAGAAACTTATTTTCTTCTTCTTTCAGGCCGTTATTTTTCATCAAAGATATCCTAAAATTTCAAATTGATCTTAGTATTTTCTAATTTAATCAGAAGACAGGCACAGTTATCTCTAAGCCAATCTCACAATCTCACCTGAAGGAAATTTTGTAAAATGATTAGCTTTTTAATTTGCTGCTAATGTGTGCTTTTATGTCCTCCATTCTGAAATGCACTGTGATATTAAGTTTAGTTTACTGTTCTGCTACATCCACCCCATTGTCTGCAACTGTTTTAACATCTTCAACGTGTGTGAGAGTGCTGCGACGTGATTGAGCTATTAGAAGTCAGTCTCATTATGAACACGAGAGAGGCTCCTTTAATGGTCTGAGAGCCTGCTTCTTCCAGAACCGATGTTAAAACTGATGTGTGTCAAAACTGATTCCCAATATCTTGGTATTAACAGGTAGATGTGGGGAAGTTCTCACATTTCAGACCTTGGAGACACAAATGTTTATCGTCAGTAAGCCACACAGTTTAAGGATATATATGTATATATATATATATACACACACACATGCATATATACAAATATATACATATATATACATATATGTGTGTGTGAGTGTGTGTGTGTATCCATATATATATCTGTATGTTGCAGTTACACTTGTCTTGGAGAAGTTCCATTTTTCTATAACCCTCAAGAAAATGTTCATGAATTTTTTTATGTATAAGGAAATATACCAATATGTTGCATCAGTGAATATTGATATTTAACCTCTAAGGATGCAACAGATTTTCTCAGAGAAAAAGGCTGGCTGAGATTTTTCAATATATTCTGAAAAAAACAAAATAAACATATTTCTGAAAGGAAGGAAATTTGTTTTGCTCCCAGATTTGTGCTTCCAGTAGCTCAGATGAAATTTTGTATTTCCTTCGGCTGATTCATTGATTTGAGGCAGTTAACAGTTGCCACCACTTATTATGAGTCGCAATATTGAATCTAACGATTTTATCCATACTTCCAAGTGGAGCAGCTCTCTTTTTAAATTGAAACTTGAGGCATTCTACTCATTTTCTGTTTGTGTTGCCACTTTTTACAGCAAATGAAGACTGGTTGCTACAGCAACAGATGTATTTTCCAAGTGCAATGGGAGTTTCATCAGACGTACACTCTGACAGTGAATTCTTCCTTCTGAGTGGCTGACTTTACAACCACAGCTAATTATAAGCCCTGGAGCAATTCCATTCAGCTGCCCCAAAGGTTAATGCAAAACTTGTCATATTAAAGAGAATGTGGATCGTGAAAACAATTCATACGATGAACGTAGGAAAATGTAATTATATTTTAAACATATAGTGAAAATACTAAATTTCAAATGCCTGTGTTAGCTTGGCCAAATACTCTGAGAAACAAGAGGAAAAAACTGACATTTTGTCTTCATTTTTCTCCATCCCTTTTAACGTGAGATTCTTCACCATTATTCAAAATTAAATTGAAAGTAGAATTGATTTTCAATCATTTCCTTTGTTATTTGAAGATTTAGCTGTTAAAATAGGGGAGGAAATTATACACACATACTTGGATTACCTACTATACCAACCAAATGTTTGTATTTCTGGCTGAAGAATAACTTTCTATAAAACAACAGATACCTTTTCATGTTATAATCTTTAATACTTTTTCTAAAGCACAGCAGTGCCCATTTCTTGAAAATTCTTAAGAATGAGCAACAACAACAACAAAAAACCTTTTCAAAAGCCTTTCATAAATTGTTGTGGTTTCTTAGAAACTGTTCACATTGTCTCTGTATTCAGCGCCTTGCTAATACACCTGAAAAGCAGTGAGGAATGTACCAAATCCTTGGGCCCTTGTCACCCATTAGATAAACTCATGTGATAAATACATTCCCTGACTCCTGGCTCTCTACTTCTAAAAGCCTGGCAATCTTTAATGTGCAAAATTTATGTGGCTATTTCTTTTCTGGAACACATTGTTTTCATAAGAAAATTTAAGCAGATGGAGTTCTTTGATACAACAAGCAGATATCAGGGTCCAACATAATAACTGAGTGGCTAAATTCTCAACTTACAAGCTCCAGGATCTCATATAGACCCTCGTTTACGTACCAGCTGCTCCATTTCCCATACACCTCCTCTGTGTGGCCTGGAAAAGGAGTGGAGGATCGCCCAGAACCTTGAGAAACTGCACCTGCGTTGGAGACACGAAAGAAGCTCCTAGGTCCTGGTTTCTTTTTTTTTTTTTTTTCAGATTTATTTTTATTGGAAAGACGAATATATATATAGAGGAGGAGAGACAGAGAGGAAGATCTTCCGTCCGATGATTCACTCCCCAAGTGAGCAGCAAGGGGCCGGTGCTGCGCCAATCCGAAGCCAGGAACCTGGAACCTCCTCCAGGTCTCCCACAAGGGTGCAGGAACCCAAGGCTTTGGGCCGTCCTCAACTGCTTTCCCAGGCCACAAGCAGGGAGCTGGATGGGAAGTGGGGCTGCCGGGATTAGAACCGGCGCCCATATGGGATCCCGGGGCTTTCAAGGCGAGGGCTTTAGTCGCTAGACCACCACGCCAGGCCCCTAGGTCCTGGTTTTGTGTCAGCTCAGCTCCATCCATTGTGGCCACTTGGATGGAAGATCTTTCTCTTGTTCTCTCCTCTCTGTAAATATGATCTGCCTTTCTAGTAGTAGTAGTAATAATAATAATAATCTTTTAAAAAATACAGAAATCAAGACTCAGCTCTGAAAATAGTGGGTGCCTAACATGGTTCATACTCAGCTGATTTACATGCATTTTGGATATTCTTATCTTTACAACTACGTAAAGTAAGTTACTAACTTTTGAGCAATGCTAGGTCTTTATGAACTAATGATAGGTAATGTTATATAGTCATAAATTGTAGGGGCAGTCAGCCATCAGCACATCATGTCAACATCGATTTTGAGTTTAGACTCATTTTGAGATGCTGTGAAAGAATTCAGTGGAAAAGACTGGTCTGGAATTGGAATGTTTCTCTGAACAACAATTTCAAGCCAATTTTGGACTATGGATGCCAGAATTGTATTTCTGCAGCCCAGTAGTGGTGAAGAACTTGGAAATACAGCACATCAGGGAGGCTGACCCAGTTTGGGGAAGATAAAAAGGCATGTATCAAAGATACCAAGGCTCTGTCTATATTTGGCCTTGCTCTGTGTCTGTATATATAGTATTCTTAGCTATTGATAAATCTTTTCCAAGAAGATGAATTTGTTGCCACATGCAAGTTCTATCAGTAATCAACCATTTAAGGCAGCTAATGAGTAATTAAATGAAATATAAAATAAAATATAGAAAAATTTCATAGTCTGGGGGCTACAAGATAATGGAGTTTGAACATTAAACAAAGAGTCAAATAGTCTGGCATTGTCCATAGAAGACACCTGAGCATGATTTCACATGGCTTTCACAGTCATATTTGGGGAACACTCCCACTCCCTGCCATGTTCTGCATCGCTGCTTTCACAATGCAGTATTTGCTTGAACTTCATATCTTTCTTCAAAATTGAATCTTAGATTGAAATAAATAGCTTCTTATTATCACTGAAGCCTAGTTTAAGCACGGTCTCAGCCACTGATTAGATTAAGTGTGAAGTAGCCAAGACAGACAGCTTTGATGAATAGTCTCCCCTTAGTCGTGAAAGTCATGTCACACCTTACCGGATACTTAAGCCATGTATACTCTCAGATCTTATCTCTTTATCGCACACTTTCTCTATAGTGGGTTTTCTGCATGTGTACTACAGAGAGATATCAGCAACAGTTTTGTTTTCAGGTCTTAAAAAAGAGCATAGGATTTTTTAAAATAAGTCACATACATTTAAGAAAGGCATTATGCCTTGTTTTTGGCACATCCCTATTCACAGAATCATTACTCTTGTACAGATGACTTGAAGACAACTACTGCAGTGCTGCCCGTGGTGATCTGATAGCTGAGATGGCTACTAAGTGATTGATCCCCAGGCAGCGCACACAGCACGCACACTTTGGGAAAAGGCATGATGCACTGGCCAGGACAACATCACATGAGTTCACTGCATTACCCATGGTAGTTTGCTGCTTTCAGTTTATGCATTGATTGTTAACAGAAGTTTTCATTTTACATTTTTGAACTGAGAGTTTGCTAGGACTCTATTTAGTCTTATTTATCTTGCGAGGGCAACAGATATCTGACATGCTTAATAGTAAAAAAAAAAAAAAAAAAAAAAAAAGGTAAGTTCAGGGGTTAGCATTGTGGCATAGCAAGTAAAGGCTGCATTAGCAACGCCAGAATCACATATGGATTTTCATTCTCCTCCTGGCTACATCACATAAAATCCAACCTCTACTAATTTACCTGAAAAAGTAGTGCTATATGGCTCAGTAGTTAGAATTTTAGCCACATTACGTACATAGACAAAACTCTTGGCTGTCGGTTTTACCCAAGCTGAACCCTGGCCGTTGCAGCAGTTTGGAAAGGGAATCAGCAGTTAGAAATTCTCTCTCTCTCTTCTATTTCTGAAATCCTTCTAAATTAAAATATCTCCCACAATAATACAAATAAAGCACAAAAACAGCAAATTGTAATTTCTCCTGGAGATTTCCTTTGACCAAGAAATACTACTAATATGAAATACCCCTCAGTTAATTTTATTGTGAAAATTAGAAGAATTTGCACACAGCTTGATGAAGGACATTACAAATGCATCACACAAAAATTCTGTGCCCGGTACAATGGCTCGATTGGCTCATCCTCCCCATTCAAGTGCCAGGATAACAAGTGAGAGCCAGTGTGAGTCCCAGCTGCTCCGCTTCCTATCTAGTTCCTCCCTGTGGCCTGGGAAAGCAGGCCACATGTATTTTGCATGAACACTTTATTAATGATATGAAATTTATATTTTTGAGGTTACACTGAAATTAATGAAGTTTTGGTCTACTAAATTGTCATTGGAGATCACACAAGTGGTTATACACTGGCATAAATGCAAAATTTTATCTTTCAGACAAGGTTATTATACCTTATGCAATGTGGCAAAAGCAAAATTTACATAAAATTTTAACGATTTCAATTTTAGTACAAGTTCCATTGACTTATTGATTTCCCCAGGCAGAAGGTAAATTTTTTGACATTTAAAGAATTCCCCTAGCAGCATGCATTTCAATGCATTGTACTCTGCCAATTATGATCATTCCAGTTCATTAGTTGCTGTCTGGATACAAAAGGAATGAAGCAGAAATACTCCCTACTGATGCATTATTTTTGGAGGATTGGCATTACACAATTAGCAGATGTTATTAAATGTCTTTAAGTATCATTAGTGAAGAAGAATGGAAAACTGTTTAATGGTTGCCTCTCTCTGTGTTTTAAATGGATCGATAGTGCATGAATTCATTTAAACATATAAAATATAAGAAGACAGGAAAGACCATCTGCTTTATATATTCATTTTGGTATATATTTTACTTTGCATAATTTTCATTAAAAAACAATTCATGGAACTGATACAGTGTTCATTTAAAAACATAATTAATAACATTTTGACAGCAATTATATTGGAATTAAAATTTACAGTTTTTGTTTCATGTTACTGTACCATTTGAGCATGTTTCTACTAGAATATCTGATTCATAATTTCATCTATCTTTTCATAATTCAAATCATGGTGCGATTTGTTATATCCAGCTAGCTGTACTTTTGAAAAAATGGACTTTAAAAAGTTGTAAATTTATCTAAAATTTTACTGTTGATAGAATCTGTGGATGAATAATAGCCCAGCTTTCATAATTAATATTATTATCTCAAGGATTAAATAAGCCAAGATGATTGCATTTTTTCATAAAGAATTTTTTTGTTGCTAGTGAGCACACCTGTTGTATGTGCTTTTCATATGTCTATTGTGCAAGTGAAAGATAAGGGAGTGCAGTTGGAGTGACAGTTGTGAAGCAGTAAGTTGTCGTGTGCAGGAGTCAGTTTACAGAGCAGGCTCCTCAAGTCAGCTAGTGCGTTAGAAAGATGTTCTGTGCGATTCAGTTGCCTGTATGGGAACCTGTAAAACTCAAGACATACAGATATCTTCCTCTTTCAAGCATACATAGCCTCATGTTTATGTATTAAAATATTTTAAGGAAATGTGGAAAACAACATAATATAATATTATTTTCTGCATCTGTATATCTCTTTTGAATGCTGTTAAAATTGTACTTACCAGCAACAAAATAAATACCATCTTTCACAAATATTTTATTGACAAAAATGAACATACTCCTGTAAAACATTAAATATTGTAGTAGTTATTATACAGTTTCAAATGACAAAACATAATGATTGAGAACATTAAGAAAATGGTCTCGAGCATGTCCCTTAAAGTTCACAGTTATAATAATTAAGCAAATTGAAACTGAGAATGAAGAGTTTACTTAGTATATGAATTGAAAGACATTTATCCAAAGAAGTTGCAGGTATAAGGGAGGAAAAACCGTACTCTGCTCTAAAAAGTGAAAGAAATTACCAAATGTCAGCCAAGAAATCTTTAGTTCACACGGTCACATTTCAGTAGCGACTTGTGGTGGTAGAACTGGAGTGACCACTGACTGTGTTTTGCTGTCGCATTTGTTCATGCTGAAACAACAGTTTCACTCGCTGCTTCTGCAGCATCAGTACCATGTCATCACCACGGGAAATGCAAGTGGGGTCTCAGGATAGTTGGGAAAATGACCTTGAGTTATCACTTCTGGGAAAGTCCTGGGAATGCTAAGATCCACTTGTCGTGTGCTTAGAAAAAAATATTTAAAGACTTATGTATTATTTGGTGCAGGAAGTAGAATACTTATATTACTTAGAAATTTGCTTATTGTTTGAGAAAGGAAATTTGAGTCTGTCTTCCATTTAGTATTCACAGAAAATATATGAACAATCAAAGCATATGATAACATTTTTATAAGTACACTGCTATGCTGAGTCTATCAAACGCAGATGATAGTAAGTCATGTAATTAATATTTTTAGAATCTAAATATGCTTGCTAGTTGTTTCTATATCTTATAAAATCTTTAGTAATTTCTCTAAAATTCTGTATTCTGAAGCACAGCATATAAGAGCCAAAGCAAGGTAGTTTGAGTGCAAATTCTGATCATGCCACCAACTTGTGTGACCTTGTCCACTCATTCTTGCAATGATTGTTTCCTCTCTTGCAACAATGAGGATAGTTTTAATAACTATTTCTTGAGATTGTTGTGATAATAATTTTTAAAAATATGGAGGACAGAAGTAGCAATGCATAGTTTCAAAGTGATGTTAAATTAACATAAAGAAATAAATCTAGTCCAAAAGGAATCATACTTGTGAATAGGAGCTTTAGAAAAACTAATATCATAACTACTAGGGTTTCAGACATCTGTATGTAAATGATGAACACACTAAATGATGAAAAACTTGAGAAAGCAAATATATATTAAAGAGGCTGGAAAAAATCCAATTCCTTTTCAACTTCTAAAAATATTGCGCACAATACAATCTCTAGAAATATTCAATAAATATAGTATATATTTTAGAGATAATAAATTTTTCTGTTTTGTGATCTAATGTTGCCATTTATCTTTCCAAGGTTCACAACTGGAAAACATTATGATTTCGCTGACTGATATTTCAGTAAATATTCCATTTAAAAGGTAGAATGTGTAATTCAGCTAAAGTTTGAGATGAAATTAGCAGCCCAGAATATATATATATATATATATTTACGATTTATTTATTTTTATTGGAAACTCAGATATACAGAGAGGAGGAGAGACAGAGAGGAAGATCTTCTGTCCATTGATTCACTCCCCAAGTAGCTGCAACGGCCAGTGCTGAGTCAATCCAAATCCAGGAGCCAGGAGCCTCCTGCGGGTCTCCCTTCCGGGTGCAGGGTCTCAAAGCCTTGGTCTATCCTCAACTGCTTTCCCAGGTCACAAACAGGGAGCTGGATGGGAAGCAGGGCTGCTGGGTTTAGAACTGGGATCCCATTTGGGATCCTGGCTCATGCAAGGTGAGGACTTTAGCCACTAGGCTACCACGCATAGCCCAAGAATATACAATCTATTTTAACTTATCTGTATACTGTGGTGCTCCCCAGAAGCATAGAGAATAATTTAATGTGCAAGTTATATAAGAATCTAATTTTGATGTAAGTAAAAAAGTGAATTTTGAAATGAGATAAGAATGAGGTAGTATGTAGATTTTCCACTCTCGTAGTAAATAATCCAAGAGCTCTTGTATGGCTAGTGCCCATCATGAATAAACTCTGGCTGGAATGCAAAAATGCCAGAGACTGGCAAGCAGACAACAAGATGCCCTTACAAGATTGCCCATCAGCGCAACCCTTGCAGTCCTTTCACTATTGTTATGTGTGTTCAGACAATTAACATTCACTAACACTAGCATTTGAAAGGCAATTAGGTGCAGACTGATGGAAAAATAACATGTTTGCATAAAAAGGCTCAAAACAGAGAGATGTGATATAGAAAAACAAAATAAGCATATAAAAAAATAAATGAGTACTTATGGACAACACAGCTAAAAACAGTCTTCCAATCAACAAACTATGAAAAAGCAAGAAGAGAAGCTTTTTTTTATTGAACCAGCATTCAAACACAGTTGATGTGCATATCATAAAGCTTGGTGTGAGATTGTTAAAGCAAATCTCACCCTTTCTAACCATGGAGCAGAAACAACTCATTACCTAGGTGTTATCAAGACAAAAGGACTTGACAACTCCATTTGTTACACAGAGCTCACATTAAATTTAGCCTTAAATTGGGGTGAATATCTTTGTTAAACAAATGGTCTTATTTAAAAGAAGAAAACAATATATACACATCAGTGTGTATTTATTATTTCTATATCAATATGCAGACATTTTAGTTATAAGCAGAAATGTTATCTATTTTAGGGTACCATACTGTATTTCCATACATAAATTCAATATATACTGATCAAATCAGGATAATCAACATTTCTAACCCATTCTGTTTTTAGACTTGAAGACTTACATCTGCTTTCTTCTGGTTTATGAAATAAGTCATTGGGGTAAAAGAGGTACATGATCATTTGGCGCACAATCAAGGCACTGCTTGGGAGGTGCACATTCTGTATTGGCTAGAGTGCCGTCCTCCTTCCTGATGCCAGCTGCTCAGTAAGGAGACACTAGAAAGGCAGCAGGTGATGGGCCAAGTCCTTGGTTCTTGCTGTTCAGGTGGAAGGCCTGGAGCAAGTCCTCAGCTCTCAGGCATTTGGAGGATGAGCCAGCAGAGAGTAACATCCTGTGTGTTGCAAACAAATAAAGTAAAGGCATTCGCATTGTCTACCTGAACAGGTTACTATAAACTATAGTCTCTCCACTGTGCTACAGAACCATAAAGAATGCTTCATCCATCTCTCTTCCTAACCACAGATAACATCACAAATTTTGCAGATGCCAAAACAGTAGGTTTCTAGATCTCCAGAAGAAAATGAGGGATATGAAGAGACCATCTACAGAAAGGGAAAAATAACTACAAATCATACTTCTGAAAAAGGAATTAATATGCAGACCATACAAGGAACTGAAGACACACACACACACACACACACACACACACACCCCTTCATTTAAAATGAATGGTGGCTCCAGACAGACATTTTTCAAAAGTCCTGCAGGTGGCCAGCAGGTACATGAAAATTATTCAACATCACTAATCATTTGGAAAATGCAAAACAAAACCACAATAAGATACTGTTTTACTAGTTTCAGATTACTATCAAGAAGGCAAATGATAACAAGTGATGGTGAGAATATAGAGAAAGTGAACTCTTTTACACTTTTTAAGTGAATGTAAACTAGCATTGCCATTGAGGAAAACAGATTACTCAAAAATCTAATAATGATACTAGCATAGAGTGCAACCATCCCTTTACTAGGATATATCCTACTGAAAGAAATTGTCTTACAAGATACGGATGAGCATCCACGCTTATTGCAGCATTATTTACAATAACCAAGGAATAGAAATTGCCTAAATGTAGCTCCACTGATGAACAGATAAAGAAAACATGGCACATGTATGCCCATTGAAATAGTACTCAACCGTTGAAAAGAATGGCAGCAGATCACTGTGTTAAATGAAACGTTGCCAAACACAGAAGGAGAAGCAATGCATGAACTCAGTTATAGAAAACTAGAGGAAAATGTGATCTCACAGAAGTTAAAAGCATAACAGTGATGAATAGAGGTTGGGAGAGGGAAGAGGGAAGAGAGAGTTTGGAAAAAATTATTAATAAACACTAGGCTATAGTTTGATAGGAACAAACAGTTCTGGGGTTCTACTTGACAATGGGATGAGCATGCATAATGTTGATATTCTGTATATGGATCTGTTAAAAATTTGACTAATTTTTGAATGGAGATGTGTTAAATATTTGAGTACACACACACACACACACATTCAGATTGTACATCATGAAATGCATACAAGTACCAGGGCACTACTTGATACTCTATAAATATGTTTAATTTTACATTTCCATATTTTAATAAAAAATTGCAAAAGGGGACTGTGAGATACAGATATTAATTTATGTGATGATTACCTTTCAAGGAGAGGATTTACAAGTCCTTGAGAAAGATTCCAGAACCACAATTCTAGTAAGAGGCATTTTTAGCTTTAAGAAGTTACATACATTACCTAATGACAAAGCAATCGCTTGTAATCGCATTCTCTTAAACTGTAAATGTTCTTTTGAAAATGGAGGTGGTGAGAGAGCTTTTATTTTCAAAAGGGGACACTCAGCCTTGTAATTTTTTTAAAGTTGTTTTTACCTTTCCTACACTTAACAAGATTGTGTTACTTCTCAAGAAGTCTATGAGTGTTGAAAAGTGCCTGATGTTTTTGTGCAACAAAGGAATCTGACTATAAAGAAATAGTTTTTAAAATGGCTGTAACATTGTCTCCCCTTAGAGTTATCTGTAGGTGATTCCTTGATGTTGAGATTTTGTGTGAAACCCGTGACATTTGATCAATTTTATTCTACAAGAACTTGGAAGGGAAGTTGCTGTTAGTACCATCTATAGGAAATCCTATTCTTTTTATCTTGACGTTTTGAGAGTTTGTTCTAATTTTTATTTATTTTGGGACCATTTCACCTTAGCAACAAAAGCCTATGTTAGCATTCAGCCAACCCATGTAACAGAAATTTATCGCATTGTTCTTCCCAGTGGAAATAAACATTTAAATTTCATTCGAAACAGGTACCTACAGTTTGGGAACTTAAGGCTTATATTTCTCTTAATAAACAGATGGATTGGAGCTGATGTGATTTAAGTGGGTGAAGGCACAGCTGTAATTCCTGTATTCACTTATCCAGCTTCTTGCTAATATGCCTAGGAAAGCAACAGAACATGACCCAACCCATGAGACCTTGACCTACATGGGTATCTGGAAGAAGCTCCTTGATCTTGACTTTGGACCAGCCCAGCCTTGGCCATTATTGCCATTTGGAGAGTGAATTATAGGGTGGAAGACTGCTCTCATCCTGTCCCACTCTTTCGCTCTGTAGTTTCACCATTCAAATAAATCTTCATAATAGAGAAATGGATGTTAATAATATATTGCATAAGAAGAATTATTGATAAAACATATGCAAGGATCCTTTACTTGAAAAGTTTTCAAGATTCAATATGTAACATATCAGCAATGTAATTAGATTCAAAGTCAGATGGGAGTCAGAAATTAAAGACTTAAAGGAGGAAATGCATTGATTTTTACAGAAAGAAGTTACTATCTCAAATTCTGCTTGTTTAATAACACCAAGCAAATATGTAGAGGTAATATTAAAATATACTATGTAGATAATATTAAAAGCTATAACAAGTCTTTCAAAATATAATGTGGATAAATGGATGTAAAATGAATTAGCTTTATCATTTTGAAAGCCTACCAGAAATTGTATCCTTAATTGAAATAATTCAATATGACCATTTATTTTGGAGTGGTTTTATGTAACTTGCTTATCTAAAATTTAAAAAGTTTCACCTGTCCACAGCAGCTTGAAGTCAGCACATGGAGCTGATGTCTGAAGAGCCCAATTAAATACAAATTAAGGACTAAACAAACTTCAGAGCTCAGCACTGCGCAGTAGGACAGGGCATGTCAGAGGTGTTAGCAAGATGTGCTAATATCTCCCAAATATTGTTGGTTTCTTTGGTAGCTAGCAGTTCTCTTTAAGTGACAAAATGAAATGAAATAAAACAAAAATAAACTATGTCAGGGCTATTTTTATTTAAGTTATCCTTCCTAGTGTCATGAAAGTTAGTAACCTAAGACTAGCTTCAGAGTTTGAGTTCAGCTCTTAATTAGGCTATTGGTTCACATTGTCAATGCTTCATTTCCTAAATAGTTTTTCCAATAAACTGATAGATTATTTCCTTTTCTATGCTGATTTTCTGACACCAAGATGTAATGACAAAATTTATGATGATTTTAAAACACCATTTCATTATCCTGCTTCATTCAGTTATAAAATGTATAAATTAAGGCCAACCTGATCTATCTCTATAACTAATAACCTAATGTCATTGACAACATTACCATTTCATTTTTAAATTCTGTAGTTCACATCACCAAAATACAAAGACCATTTGCCACCATGATCTCAAAGCAGTGGCTTTGAACTATTTCTTTGATTTATTCATCTGAAAGAGACAAAGCAAAAGCCAAAGATACCCCTTTCACAGTTCACTCCTCAAATGCCAGCAACAGCCATGGCTGCACCAGGCCAACCTGGGAGTGTATTTCTAAACAACTGAACTTTATGCCACTTTCCTACACATATGACATCCTGCAACCCTGGATCAGTGTTCTAGTCATTTCTAGATTGTCTCAAGCTCTTTCTCACAGGAAAGAACTGTTACTTCTTAGTTACAGCTTCCCCATTGCCACAAACCTAGCTGAATTCTGTACCTCACTGTTCCTATTGATCATCTAACTCTATTCCCAGCCTGTCATCCTCTTTTACAATGCTCTGGTCATTTTTGTCACAGCACAAAAGCTTGTGGTATCCATCTCCAGTGTTTGCTAACTTATTTTTTTTTTAAACTTTTGGCTGATACTTTTTGGATAATTCCATTAATATGCAGTCTTCTACTTTGTTTCCTCTTGGTTCAGGAGCTACCACCTTGACAGAACTTAGAATCATGTTTAAGTATGTCTGGATCCACCTGTAGTCTTGCACTATCCTTTTGTGCGTCTCATTCTCATCGTAATCCCTCCAAACCTTCATCAACCAGGCTCTGCTTCCATTTCTCCAGCTTCCTGGTTTTCACATCTGGTAGCAAGATAGCACGTTATGACAGCTCAATAGGAAGCAGAGTCGGCGAAAGAAGGACTCTGAGGCTACTTGCTACACCAGGGACTGATAGTGTGTGCTGCAAAGTAGGTGACTGGTAATGACACCGATAATTGACTAGGAACTTTCTGAAATTTGATGGTCTTAATTTTGTCTAAGATAAAAGAAACTGGTTGAACACTACTGAAAGCTCCAAGAAATCACTGAAAATAGAAAATTGGAGAACTGAGTGTTTGGCTTGTCATTTCTGAAAGCAAATATCATACCTGTGTCTCAAATTGGTTCCTCAAGACCTTGACTGCAATTTCCTAAGAATGCAGGAAGCAGAGTGTTGGCACAAGTAACTTTGTTCTTATCAACCATGTGAGAGATGTGTATTTAATGAAATCCCAGGTCCCACCGGTGTCCTTTGGCCTGGAGCTGAGGCTGTCGAGGATCTCTGGGGAGTGGCAGAGTTCTCTCAGTTTCTCTCAAATACAGATTTCATTCCTTAATTTATGCAACTTATTTTTGAATTAACACATGTATGTATTATATACTTACTGAAATGTCTTTAAATTGTTGAACAACCTAGCACTGAATAAAGCTGCTTGAAGGACTCCCATTGGAAATGTCACGAATTGAGCAAATAAGCATTCATTGAACTACGTGGACCTATTTATGGTTGGCCAGTTCAATCTGACATTCAGCCCCACAGTGTGTATTCACAGAACCGTTTTCTCAATAATGCATAGAAAAGGACAGCTGTTTCTTTTTTCATGTTCAACTTCTAATAGAAAAAGAAACTAAGTGCGCCGCTGCTTTCTCAGGCACAGCAATAGGGAGCTGGATTGAAGTGGAGGGGCCAAGACTCAACGTGGCTCTGAAACGGGATGCCAACATCGCTAGCAGGGTTTTAACCCACTGTACCACATCAGCATGTATTCTAATTTACATAATGAAACAGAAGCATTGCAGTATCTGTAGGGTTATGATCAGTCAAAGAGCATGATTTTACTCAGGTAACTCTAATAACAACCCTTTAAGCTAGAGACACCATCTTTGAGGACAAAGAGTAACTCAGCATTTAATCTTGTGAATGACAGATATAGATTTAAAATTCAAGTAGCCTGCCCTGGAAGTCAAACTTAATCACAAGAGCATAACTTCTTACTTTCTTGTGATGTGTTCAAGCAGTATCACAAAACTGTTCAATTCATTATGTAGTGCAGTATGCCTGACTAGTTCTTGATTTGGAATGCCCTTCAAGTCACCCATCCAATTCTCTACATAGATCGGGATACAAATATGGTTATAGATAGGAACAGCAATAGAGAGCTATACATGTATATAAACACAATAGAACTTTGAAAATTCCCTAGAAAAATAGAATTAAAAGATGTTCATTTTGGTGCTGTTGAAATGCAGAAATATTTTTACACTGTGCAGTTCTACAAATTTTGTGAAAACTCCTTTTGTATGCATGGCATTTTGTGCATCTGAATAAACTTATTATATACTTTTCCCTGGAATTTTTAAGTCTACATCTACTTATTGATCTATCTATCCCCACCAGGAATGTTAAATTTCTTTACTCCTAATAATATTGTTTTTCTCCTCATTTTTCTAATGATAAAAAAAGAGGAAGGATAATAATCTTACTCAGATACACATTTCATTTATTTATTTATTTATTTTTAAAGATTTTATTATTATTGGAAAGCCGGATATACAGAGAGGAGGAGAGACAGCGAGGAAGATCTTCCATCCGATAATTCACTCCCCAAGTGAGCTGCAAGGGGCCGGTACGCGCCGATCCGAAGCCAGGAACCTGGAACCTCTTCTGGGTCTCCCACATGGGTGCAGGGTCCCAAAGCTTTGGGCCGTCCTCAACTGCTTTTCCAGGCCACAAGCAGGGAGCTGGATGGGAAGTAGGGCTGCTGGGATTAGAACCAGCGCCCATATGGGATCCCGGGGCTTTCAAGGCGAGGACTTTAGCCGCTAGGCCACGCCGCTGGGCCCTATTTATTTATTTATTTTTTGGCAAAGGACACTACCCCCTCCAGTGAAAGAATAAACAATACCATCTAAACAACAAACAGACTAAAAATGAGGAATTTACAAGCCATCAAGCTTTTTCAAAAATAGCAACACAATCATACTAAATTGGGTGATTTTAAACGAACAGCAAACATGGATTTCTAAAAGCAGACATGCCTGGTTTTAAACACTCAGCAAACTTCAGAAGAAGGAAAGAGATTTTTTTCTTGTGTTTTTCAAGGTTAAATCTTACTTCATACTCCCTCTGGAGCGCCAGAGTTCAACTATTCTCACTCTCTGTCATTTCTGATGTAGACTCTGCCTCTACACTGCTGTTGAAACAACTTTTGCTTCAAGGTCAAAATCCGGGAATTTTGTTCTGATTTCCCTTAGTTAACATCCTTGGGTTACATCAAAAGATTCGGGTACTGTGAATCAAATGTACACACTATAAAAATAGACACAATCAGAGAATAGTTTTGTTTGTCATGGGTCACATGTTGACTATCAATGGGATGAATTTTTGTGAAGTTGACGACATACGCTAGAGCCACATGATATGTTTGGGAATTCTGCTGCTTCTCGCCCCAACCTTACTCATTTGAAGATTCATTTTAAATGTTTTATAATCAGCATTATGTGTTTAGGTGTGTGTGCAGAACTATGAAAATGGGGCATTATGTCAACCAACCAAAAAAGCCCATTACATTGAACTATTTTTTTTAATCTATGTTCATATGTTCTCAGAAGCAAAGATTTGGGTGACCATTATGGATATATATGAGACAATTTCAGTATTCTTTAGAACCAAGTTTAAAGAAATAGAAGGAAAGTGCATTATATTTAAATAAGCCATTTCATTTTCTAAATGAAAATATGGTTTCTTTTGTGACTAGAAAATCCCTTGTGTGATTATGTAACTTCAGTAAACAGTTAAAAATACGATATAGTTTGTGAGCAACAACAATTATAAATGGCCATAGTCATGGCATGTTTTGTTCTCTAAGATATTTCTTCCAAATGATATAAGGGATGTATCTTTAAGTAAGTGAAGATTTGAAGTTTTAACTATGTATAGGGTTTCTACGTAGTGAAAGATGGAGTCAACACAGAAATAATTATGTTGTAGAGTGACATTTATTTTTCATTTGTTGAGTATCATGGTATGCTAAGTACTTAACACAATTAATTTTACTTAATCCTCTAAATATACAACACAGCTTACTATAATACTTATTTCATAAATAAAATAATTAAAAGTTGGAAAAAATGCAAGTCATGCATAACTTAACTTTTAAGGATGATGGGATTATTATCTGGCTGGTACAAGTTAATACTATGATCTGAAATAATAAATTATATTCTGTAAAACCTATGCGTTGTGCCTTAAATCTTTATTTTTAGAGAATGCAGTAAAGGAACTGCTGCTAGAAATATTGTGATATGAGAATACGTTCAACACATAATGGTCTAGTGTACATATCAGAACAAGGGCCAGAATAGGAATCCGTGTTTCTGTTTGGACATGCCTTCATGAAAATTGCTGCGGTTAGAAGTTCCAATATGAGGTGGCAGTCATGTCTGCTCAAGGCCTGCTTCTGTCCATGGGAACTTTTCCAACTACAGTTCATGGCATCAGAGTACAAGTGTATCTGTCTTCCGTGAATTGCTGGCCTTCTCTGTTCATAGCTTTCCTGTTCTCTAAGTGGAATCATCCTTCCATAGTACAAGTCATATTCTTGAAGTGCAGTCCCAAAACAACTTTCTCAACTTATTTTCACATTGTTATTTTTCAACCAACATTTCCTGAGTTGACAAACTCTTCTACCTTTTTTTCACCACACCATTCATTGTTTTAACTAAACCGCTAAAAGGGGAAAAAAAGGAAAACAACATTTCAAGATGATATATACTTTTATAAAGGTTAATATATGTTTGGATGTGTTCCATGATATCTATTACGCCCTTGGATTTGTCCACAACATAAGATTATTTCCTTTACTGTTTATATAAATTCAAACTGTATACATTAACTCAGTTTCAGTATTTAAATATCATCCACTCTTTTATTTAAGAATAGTTATTTATAAAAAAACAATGATTTTAAAACAACATATGCATCTTTAATGTCTGACTATGTTTTGTGCAAAACAACCAAATGAACCAGGAGTAACTAATTCATTCCTTTGCTGGTTATTTTCTAGCTGTGCTATTTGTCCTAAATTATTATTGCTATTATTAAGAACATTATATTGCTACGGGAGTGAATTAGTGGACAGAAGATCTTCCTCTCTGTCTCTCCTCCTCTCTGTAAATCTGACTTTCCAATAAATATAAATAAATCTGTAAAACAAACAAACAAAAGAAACAAAGAGAAAGTCTACTACCCTTTATGTCTTTATTCTCACAATTGAGTTAATTGTGCCTGTTATTTATTTTCATGAATGACTTATCCTCTAGCAAGCCCACAAACAGGCACTTTGGAGCTCTATTTTAGAAATTATTGAATCCTTATTTATTTTATGTTTACTTATCTCTATTTTTAGAAGTAACATTATCTTGATGTATCTATGAATCAAAAATTAGTTATTGATCTCTTATTTTAAAAAAATATTTATTTGAAAGACAGAGGGCTAGCAATCTCACATGCACTGGTATTTTCTTCAGATAATCTCACCAACCAGCAATGGGATAAGCTGACGCCAGGAGCTAGGGATTCCATCCTGTCTTCCTCACAGCACAAGGTCTCAGGCACTTGCGCCATCCTCTACCTCTTTCCTAAGTGCATTAGCAGAGAGCTCGATCAGAAGTACGACAGACAGGACTTGGATTCATGCTTTGTTCTAGGAAACTGCCTTCCCAAGTGGAAGGTTAGCCTAATGTATCGCAATATTGTTCTCCAGTTATCGGTCTTTTGATGTATAGCTATATCTTCATTTTTACCTTTTTTAATTAAAATGACATGAGCTGAAGTTGAAAACCAGGACTTCACCTGGCTTTATTCACTTTTCCAATAATTTTATTAATGTCTCTTTAGTTTCCTAATTTGTCTTTTATACATTTTTTATTATAAAGTGCATGACATTTAAAAAGTAACCTATTGACAAATCATTTATTTTGATGGAAGGTATTGCTCCAGTTTCTCAACCTAGACTCACAATTATGGGAACAGCAGAACAGCATTTTCCACCACTCAGTTTATTTTACCCAAAGGGGCAGTAGCAGCAAAGCGATCATACAGTATTTTTCTACACAACCGCTAAACCACGATTGTCATAATTCAAAGGAGAAGCTTATTTCTTTTGGTCACATTGTTAAAAACAAACAAACTAAATGTCTTTTGTTGAGTGAATGAATAAAGCTTCTAGTTAAAAAAGCTCTATCTAACTTAAATATTTTGCAATACGATCCAATTAAATTGTAAGAAATGTGAAAGCAACTGGGGAAAATTTAAAAAGCTAACCTCATAAGATCATTTACAGGTGGAAGCCTAATGTTTTCTTTTTATTGCCAATACAATTTCTGTAATTGAATATATTTCATCAGGAGTTGATAAATACTCTTTTAGTTTCCTAACTATGCTAGTAATACCAAAATTAAAAAAATTGGAAAATATGAGTAAGATGCAAATAAATTAGAAAAAATCCAGTCATTTAATAAACATCCAAGTCTTCAAATTCACTGGTATAAGTTCTTTTATTTCTTGCAATTATACCAAACTAGCAGCATAAGTAGATGAACGGTATCTCAGGCTCTCCAATGTACAATTTTGTGTAGTGTAGTACTTTATTAGTAATAAGTGAATTACAGTTGCTTTCTGTTCACTTCTTAGTGATGCTTTTTTCTCCTAATGTGATATTCTTCAGACTGGAGATGAGAGACTTAACATTCCGCTCCTTTAAACAAAAAGTAGAGTGTATGTCAAATTTGTTTGGAAAATGTTTTAAAAACACAATGACTGCTTGTCTTCTGTGTACAGAAGAAAACTTCATGGGTTAGGCAAAGCGATCCTATTTTTAAACTTCTGCATATGACTCGAATTCGACTCCAGCATGAGAGATCCTTGCTGTCATCGGTAGCAAGGGAGGCTGGATACGGTTATATATAAAGGGGTTCCAACGTGTGGGAATCATTTAAAGGTGAAAATCGTGCGAAACCTCTGGAGGACAAATGCTGTGGTCTGAAGAGCTCCTGCACATTGCTCATGCCAGACAGAATGTGTAGATGATGCTTTGCTAATTAAAAAAAAAATTGAAAGTGAAACATGAGAATGGAAAATGAATTTCATTCATTGAACATTTCCGTAGCTGCTTAATGCACACCCTAAGAGGCAGCAGAGGATGAATCAAGCACTTGTACCCTTGTTATTGACACAGAAGTATGGGCTACCTGACTCCTGGCTTAGTCTGCTTCAGCTCTGACTTTTGGTGAGTTAAGAAATGTGTAGAATATCTCTTTCTCTCTGGAATGTGTGTCCAGGTACATGGGGGTGTGTGTAATCACTCTCTCTCTCCATGTGACTCTGCCTTGCAAATACATAAACTCAAAAATAAACATTAATGCATACTTTATTTGGTTCAAGCAGTTCTTCCATTTCTTTTATCCAAATATTTTATGTGTTAAAAATTAATTAATTAATTAATATTGGAAAGGCAGATCAGATTTACAGAGGGAATGAGAATCAGAAAGTGCCTCCATCTGCTGGTTCAGTGCAATGTCTATGTAAGCGCAATTTCATTTAATAACGGAATTCTCTGAGATAAATCTGAATCGTATGCTTTTTCTAACACCGTTTAACCAAGAAGCCCTGTTGTTCCAGACATGTCTATATTTTAAAATAGAAAATGAAAATGACTAGAGATAAAAGGACTAATCAGATAGTGAAGTTCTAATTTGTAATGTACTTGTATTAAGTTTACATTAAAGTTGTTAGCCAACTATGAGCCTTTCCTCATCAAATTCATTTTTAATATACAAAACAAGACTTATTAAGGAGATATTATTATTTAATATATTAACAAATACAAGGTTTTCTCTAAATCTGAAAATCATTCTAACCACCAGAATATAAACTATTTTATTACATCATATAAAATATAGATAATGTACTTGAATTTTCTCTTTTATCTTATTGATTTCTGGATCATAATTAAATATCTGAAGTCTAAAGGAACTGGAAAATGGTATAGAGGCAAAGGGTGGTCTTGAGGATATGAACAAACATCATTTCTGAAGACATTTTGTCTTCCACACACCCATGTGGTTAATATCCTAATAGGAAAATTAGCACCACACTGTCATACTGCGGTGAGCTCAACAAAAGCCAATGAAGATTGTAAGTGATCATAATGATGAGTATGATGTTGACTGGAACGAGAAGTGACAGATGTTTAATGTGATGGTTTGCTAAGATCCACTTTAAAGAGATTCACTTCTCAAGCACTTGCATGAATCAGGAACGTTAACTGGATGATAAACTTGAGAATAAAAGCCTCATTCAAAAAATTCTTATATTCACTGCATACTATCCAGGGTAACATAGAAGTCAACATAATTTTGGTATGATTTTGAACTAGCGTTACAATGTTCTCTGAAAATAGTGACTATTTCAGCGGTTGAGTAAAAAAATCACTATTAATATTTAATATAAAGGCAGTAAAGCACATTAAAGTTTGACTTTGTTAGCTACTGTAAGTAAAAGTCAGATAAGTACTGAGGAGACACTCAGCTGTAATAAGAAGTTATCCAATATAGAGCTTATTATTAAGTTCAAACAAGTGAAATTCTTGTAGATAGATAGGAACACATGTGAAGTATCATTAATGCATGTTAGCATATCATTAAATATTCACATATGCTAAAGTACACTTTATATCAATTCATGCATGTGATATACATCACAAATATACTATACCATAGATACTTTCATATTGAAGAATCAAAATTACATGCAGGGGTGCTCCTTAATGTTCAATGGACTTCTATCACCACAAGCCAGTTTTGAAAATAATTAAAAAATACATGTGGCTGCATGGGGCAGTGTTGCTGCTGAGAATTATTTGGAAATAATTTAGAAATACATATGGTTGCATGGAGCAGTGTCACTGCATACAGCTACTTAGATACGTAAGCGAATAGTATACCACAACCTTAATTGCTCAAATGACTAGAGCTCTTGAGGTTGTTTTACAAGGAAGTGTCCTTACTGGTAAGGAGACTTGTGGACCCTTTAATAAGGTGAATCAAAGAGAATTTTCTAGTCTAGCCATACATCCAGAAATTGAGTCTTAAAAAATGGATATGTATTTCATTAACATTCTAGAAAGTAAAATCATGTTTAATCTTTTTTTAAAAAGCCATAATTTTTCTTCATAAAATCAACATTAAGCTACAGTTTGCTTACTCAAAGTACAAATATAATTAGTAAATAAACATCCACTCTCACTATGTAACAAAGGAAAAAAGGTTGAAAAAGAAATGATTAAATTGGTATTCTTTGGTTCTTCAACTGATGTTTTGACTATTATATTGCCAAGTATTTATGAATTTACATTTACTAAATAATATGCCATAAAAATCACATAAAAGATCATCTAATCTTTGGACAAAGGTTAAATAGGTGTTTTTTTTTAAGATTTATTAATTTTTACTAAAATTACGTTTTTGGTTTTCATAACAGTTATCACTCACTAAAGTACACTAACAAGAGCAAAGATATTTAATACAGCGTTCACTGTAGTAAAATAATAAATAGTTTAAATCATTGATACCAAAGGTAGACCAGGTGATTTCAGAGCAAAAGACCAGGGAGGTGTTGGTAAAAGATACAAGTTTAAGTTATATAAGGAATAGCTTAAACTTTTAGACTTATTTTGTGAGCTTAATGCGTCCTTTGCTGTACAGAAGCTTTTTAGCTAGATGGATCTTCGTTTGTTGATGTTTCTGTTCCCTGTTCTCTTTCTGTCACATCAAACAAGCATGGCCAGGGCAAATGTGGAGGATCTTTACCTGTGTTTGTTTGTTTCTAAGAATTTTATGGTCTCGGGTGTTTTTATGCTTTTTTCCCTCAATTGAAGCTGCTTTTTGCAAATGGATTAAGATAAGGATCAAACTTCATTCCTAACCATTTTCCCAACAATATTTCAGAAATTTGGGAGTGACATCTTTTGCTCACGATGCCTTCATGGTGGCCTGGTTGAATTTTATTGAAATAAAATATATTTAGGGGCCCTATTCAATTTCCTTGGTCTATATGTCTATTTTTGCGCTAGTATCTTGTTGTTTTGATTATAATAGATCTATTTTGAAATCAGGATTTTCTGTATCTCCAAATGTTGCATCCTGGACAATAGAAAATGGCAATAGTAAGGGTAGGTCTTCTGAAACATTTCAGGGCATATCCATAACCTGACATTTGCCCTAACCTCAGGTTCTTGAGAAGTTCCCAAAGAGCATGAGAGTGCTTATCGTGAGGAAGTCAAGAAAGTCTCTCCTTCTGGGATGAGCCCTTGCTTTGGTTTCTGCACATGGAAGGACTTAGTTGCCTGGTTCTATTCTTTGGTACCACGTGGGATGTGGCTCTTACTGATTGGACATCATAGAATGCACGATGCTTAAAGTCACTGGGTATCTGTGTTCCACATCACTACAGTAGATTGGGTAACGTGTATTATGCACTGATGTGAAGTTGGTCGATTGGATGATCCCTGGACTTGGCTGATGGCTGCGGCTCCCCTGTTCCACTTGAGGTGAAACAGCAGAGTCCACTAGTTGGTGGCAGTTGGTTGTTAAATTCGCTATATACCATATCTTGTAAGAAATGTTATGTTTTGTTGATTGATTAATGGTGACCTAAAAATCAAAAACACAGTGAAATATTGCTCCGTACTTGTTATGATAACTATTATAGAAAAGATAAAGCGTAAAGGTGCAGGTGACAGACTCGACTTCTTGCATCTATGCTTGATGGAAAAATCTGAAGAGTAAACAGAAAGCCTGAGGACCATGGTTAACATTAAAGTATAGTGTATGCTAAACATGTACCAAACCATCTTGGATACTGTTTTAGTAATGGAGGGTAGCTGTGGCAAGATACATAGTTTAACTTGTTCTAATATAATAATTACAGTCATTTCACACTAATGTGCTATAATGCAATTAATTGAATTACAATTACCCAGTTGTAATAGAAATGTTATTATACAGTTACAATTGCAACTGTAATGTAGTCATTTCGCCATGCAAATGTTTTTCAAAATATGATACATGATTTAAAACATATATGAGAAAGAAGGAAAACACTCATCTGTCATATGAAGTGTTAAGACAACATAGTTTTAGGAGTGTATCTATAGAACAAATTTCCTTTTTCTTTTATTTATTTTATTTATTTGAAAATTCCATGGAAGGCTCCAACATTGCAAGCTATCAGGGAAACCCACCACCTGCAATGCCAGCAACCCATGTAGGCGCTGATTCATGTCCTGGCTACTCTACTTTTCACTGAGCTCCTCTTGAAAACTAGTGGCAGATAGACTAAACGTTTGAGCTCATTCCACCTACTAGGGAGACCTGTATGCATGTCACACCTCTTAGATTTGACCTGGTGCAGCCAACTAATACAGTGGTGCTTTTAATAAAATCATCATGGCTGACATGCCCATGATGCAGCTGAAGCTGTGATGATTCAGGGACTTTAAAGTCAAAGTAAAGCAATTGGCAGTATGCAAATCCTTCCCCAAACTCAACCCGGAATGAATATTCAATTGTCTTCCCCCCAGGAAACACCCTGTATGTGAGGATATCACATGAATGGATGGGTTCAAACCTCACTGAGTGCAGCTCACCTTTGAGTATGGCTATACTCTTTCCTAAATGTAAACTTACACTTTGCATGTGAATAAATCTTGTTTCTCGGCTGTCCTTAACTTACTTATCTGAAAGGTAGTGTTACAGAGAGGAAGAGAAACAGAAAGAGAAATAGTCTTGGAGCATTTTCTGCAGCTTTCCCAGGCGCATTAGCGGTAGCTGCATCAGATGTCAAGCAGTTAGGAACTAGTGCTCCTATGGGATGACCAGGTACATTTTGGCCCATTGTGTCAAAACGCTAACACCTCATACTCCAATTCTTTCTTTGCCTCGGTAACAAGAGTATGGACCTAGTGACCCCACTATGATGATATTTTATGAAGGATCCTTGGTTTTAGATTACTGTTGGACAGTTATGTAAGGGTGTGTGTGTGTGTGTGTGTGTGTGTGTGTATGAGTGCATTTGTCCAAACTCCCTTTTCATGGCCGATATACATAGTCTACCTAGCGCCCCACAGTAAGTATCTGCCTATGTAACTCTGAGGCAAGAAATTTACAAATATCCCACTTTATTTCATGTTTTTCAGGATGATTATAAAGGGTTTGGGCTCAGGCTTGTACAGATCTATCTGCCAGTTTGTCCTCCTGTCACAGCGTCTTGCTCCTGCTTGAACAGCTCAAGAGCGATTTGTTAAAAGCAAGCTGTCAATATATTTATCTGCTTAGTTGTTTGCTTCTGCCCACACATTCCCCTATGTCATTCTGCCATTTACAGGAAAGCGTTTGCCTTTCATGTTAAATGGTTATTACTGCCTCTTTTTCTATGTGTAGGGGCAAGGGTAGGGATGATGAAATGAAATGTTTGACAAGTTTGAGTCAAAAGAGCAATGTTAATTCAGGCTAAGTCATTTTTGATAGCATTACAGGCAAGAGAAGACTGATAAAAGCAAAATTTTAAAAAGACTTTTAACTCAGTATTTTTTCACTCACAAAGACTACTGTAAAGTAGGAAGATATATTTAGATGTTTACACTTGAATCTCAAGTACTTTGGAGGAGATATGTACTAAATAAGGCAGGCCAGAAAATTTAAACAAAATATCTAATTGCTAGGAAAACTCAGTACTTATACATGATTATATTTATTTAATTTAACATTATTTAATTATGTATTTATACAATACAATGTGGTAAAATGCAATCTACTGATATCTTATTTGCATAAATAAGTAATCATGTAATACAAAGGATGTTTGCTAATTGTGACTGTTGCATAAGAATAAGCTATCTTTCTTTTTTGTTTTATTGGAAAGGTTGATTTTCAGAGACAGAAAGATTTTCCATCCACCTGTCCAAGTGGATGCAATGATCACAGCTGAGCCAATCCAAAGCCAGGAGCCCAGAGCCTGCTCCAGTTCCTCCACACAGGTGCAGCCAGGGTCCCAAGGCTTTGGGCCATCCTCTCCTGCTGTCCCAGGCCACAAGCAGGGAGCTGGATGGGAAGCGGGGCAGCTGGGACACTAACTAGTGCTTCTCTTCATTGAACTGCCTTATTACTATGAATGCCTTGCGTATGGATTGGTTCACAAACGGTACCAGTTTGTTTCAACTCATACATAAACTCTTAACTGTGCTTATCCTGCCATTTTGCAGCAGGTAGCCATATTTAAGTTGTCAACTTGTAAAGCTGCTTTTCTTTTGGAAAGCTTTTAACAACAAAGCTTTGGATATTTTTTGTGTTGTTGTGATCGCTAAGAAAGCTTTAATACACATTGATAGATTTAGGAGCCAAATGGGATGCGGGATAGATTGGACTAGTCAGCTATGCACATTGGCAGGCCAGGGTGGGAGGCGGGGCTGGAGGGGGTTATTGTGGGTCGCCCCCACTGGGCTACAGCTCCCACTAGTTGATAAAAGGGTCGAGTACCTGCTGGGCAGAACCAGGCTGGACTACAACACCCATTGGTTCCAGTGCAAGTCGGGACTGAGAGCAGAACCAACCCAGCAACTGCAACCACCAGCTGATCGTGGAGATGGACTGTGCCGAGCCCTGTGCTTATTAGAACATATGGGAATCTGGTCTGGGAATACCTCAAAGTTTCTTTGCAGTTCTCCCCAACCAAACTGCTGGACTCAGAACCCTAGCCAAGAAAAGACAGAGGACAGAACAAGTCAATCAACCACCTCAGCTATATGTTGGGCAGCGAAATACTGGGCGGATAAATACTCTATGATGAACTATGACAATCAATGGATTCTTCAATGACATCATCGAGCTGGAAGTGGTGAGACTGGCAGCGATTCACAACTGGAGAACTATTACAACCACTTGAGCAGGTATCTCAGCGTATGCACCAACTCCGGGACTTTGGGCGGGTGGGAAACTGGGTGGGGCTTCTCCCTCAATATCCCCCTTTACCTCAGATAGATGAAGGAAACAATATGGACATAAAAAGCTTACCCACATCCCTATAGCCCCTAAACCTTTACACCGTAATTAACTATGTAAAAATTGTTAACAATAAAAAAATAAATAAATTAATTAATCTTATCACTCACTATGCAAATAAAAAAAGAAAGTATCTGTATTTATTCACCAATTGCACCTCCATTGATTTCCATTTAAGCATTCCAGATTATGTATTGACTTGCTGTGAACATGCTGAAACGTTAACATAGATGGTTTACATATACAATTTCTTTTTATTTCAAGAGATTCTAATAAGGCAGACAACATTTTAAATTTCATCTCTAGCATTGATTTTGACCCAAGGAAGGAATACCATAGTGCACCTCATCTTTATGAATTTTAGCCCTTTGTATATATCGATGACCTGCCTGTGTCAATTTATTTCAGATAAAAAAATAACATTTGCTTCCCTCGTCAGTTCAGCATTTATGGTGAAATTTCAAAGTGTGCAAAACTATAGAATTAAAAGACCATTTAACATGAAAGGCAAACGCATGCATAGTTTCATATGGTACATATATTTCATGAACTTTTTCAAGACTTCTTCATGTTCCTACATAATTTTTAACCAAGAAGTGCAAATATACAGTTAATGAAGCTTAAACTGTATTCATCAAATTAATTGTATTTCTTTTCTGTTTCAAATGTATTTGATGTCAAAAATGACTTCTTGTTTTGGCCATGTTCCTGTGATAAACTGAATGTGTCCACATCTTCCATTTGTTTTTAAGATTCATCATTCATAGAAAAATATATAAAAAGATTTATCATTCATATTAAAATATCAGATATATTCAGTAACAGAATACTCATTCAAAGTGAGAACTACATTTATGCTGTGATGAGGAATATCTGAAATTTGTAACTATAGAGTATCTTGAATGTCTGGATGCATTGGACATTTCTACACCACGTGTTCCTGGATGTCCTTTTGGAAGAAGTTGATCATTTTAGAGCTGAGTCTATAAGAATGAAGTACATACCTAGTAAATCACTAACCACAGCTAGTTTTTGATTTATCTAAATTTACTTAATTGATCTAATTTGCTAATAAAAGACACAGTGTTTCAATAGACCTAACATTGTATTCTGTTTCATACAAAATCAACTATTTCTAGCTCAACAAAGGGGGATGTATGGTTGCCTGAATAAATAAAGGAGCAAAGTAGTTAATTCAGCATACCTAAACTGAGCTTATTTAATTAGGTCGAAGATTCTTTTTAACCTGACAAGCTTTACAAAAATATTGTATTCTTAATAAATACCTTCAGATTAATGTCATATAAACATGATTTATTTTTCAAAAACAACATAGATGTCACATTGTGAACTACAGACTTGATTCAGACCTGTTTCCACTACTTTCTTTTTTCTGTTTGATGATTCTGTATAGCTTCCTACATTGTTTCAGTCATACTTTAAATTTGACTTGAATTATAAGCAAAAATAATTGAATTCCTTGCCTCTTCAGATACTTGAGGTGATTCCTTTTAGTTTTTTCCAGATACTTGATATTTAACTTTGATATGACTTTTTTCTATTTGAAAAATGTAGCTCAATTACTCGTGCCTTCTCTAGATACATAACTGCCAAATCTCATTAACTCTAACCTTATAACTTAACTGCTGACATTGCATTTAAATTCTTGTTTTTTAAAAGATATATATTTATTTTTATTGGAAAGTCAGATATACAGAGAGCAGGGGATACAGAGAGGAGGAGAAACAGAGAGGAAGATCTTCCGTCTGATGATTCACTCCCCAGGCGGCTGCAACAGCTGGAGCTGAGTGGATCCAAAGCCAGGAGCCTCTTCCGGGTATCCCACGCAGGTGCAGGGTCCCAAGGCCTTGAGCTGTCCTTGAATGCTCTCCCAGGCCACAAGCAGGGAGCTGGATGGGGAGCAGGGCTGCCGGGATTAGAACCAGCGCCCATATGGGATCCTGGGCATTCAAGGCGAGGATTTTAACCACTATGCTATCGCGCCGGGCCGTGACACTCCATTTAAATGGGTGTTACTTTAGTTTTATTTTTAATTTTATTGTTATAATGTCTCCTCATTTGGCACAATATACTTTATGTTTAAGGGGATTAAATATTAAGAATAAACTATTGGGGCCTGGAACAATGGCTTAATGGCTAGATCCTCCTATTGCTAGTTCTGGGTTATCATATGGGCACCATTTCATGTCCTAGCTGCTCTACTTCCCATTGAGCTCTCTACTTGTGCTCTGGGCAAACAATAGTAGACCATGGCCCAAAACCTTGGGACCAGCACCAATGTGGGAGGACCAGAAGACGATCCAGGCTCCTAGCTTCATGTGAGCTCAGCTGGTTGTTGCAGCCACTTAGGAAGTGGCTGAGCTGAAGATCTGAAGACTGAAGATCTTTTTGTTCCTCCCCTCTGTAAATCTGATCTGCCTATCCAATAAAAATAATAAATCTTCAAAAACAAAAGAATAAACTATCAGCATTGTTTACAAAAATGACAATATAAGCTCTTAAAATTAACAGAAAATTTATTTTGTTGTACTTTTGGAATTTAAGCATTGCTGAATGAGTACCCCTCAAATTTCATTTCATAGTTAAGAAATTCGGATGTGAGGGCGATCTGGCTGCTACATCTGTCACCCCGTTGATCGCCAGGGTTGATTTGGCTGATTTGGCTGGCTAGGCGGGTGTCCCCTTCCTCCCTCACCGCTCCATGTGCGTCCCTGCCGAAGCTGTGCACTCCATCAAAGAGGACGACCATCCCTGCTAGAGAAGGACCGGTCTTTGGTCAAGGGCATACGAGTAGCTGCGCTCCCCTGCTAGAACCTCCAAACAAGCTCTCATAGTTAAGAAATTCTTGTACTATAAATGATTATATGCATTATAATTTTATTTTTCATCATATTGACCCACACTAGATGAATAAAATCCATTTCATTAATGCTGCAGTATTTCTGGTTTCAAACAAAGGACTAGACTGCAGGTTAAAACACAAGTGCTAAAATATGCTTCTCTATTTTTCATCTCTTCCACTTTTGCAAGTGGTTCGGCATGTTTTGAGTCTCAGATTCCAAATATCTGAAAAAGAGGCTGCAATACAATTCCGAAATTAACAATTACTCGTAGTGTCTCTAAAGCAATATTGGAAGTATCAGAAAAATAAATTGCCTGAAGATACAACCGGAGTAGTTCAAAAGTTTGTAGCAACTGGAATTAAAAGAAGAGCTGATTTGTGAGCCACATTTTTTGTTACTTTCATTTATATGAGGAATCTTCAAAAAGTTCATGTAAAAGTATGGCATGGACAAAACTGTGCATAGATTTCAAAGTTTTATTGCCCAAAATAAATTGTTCAGTTAGTTTAATTTTTCACATTTTTACAAAAACCCTCTCATTCATGCATATATCTGAGCAACAACTAGACCTCAGAAATATGAGCCTTTTATGAATAACTTGTTTGTTGTAAATATTTTATCCACTCACATTAGATTCACTTTTATTACCATCACCCAAGGGTGCTGACATGATCACATGATGGAATAACCTATTGGAGATTTAACACTGTCATCTCGGAGACATTACTTTATAAACTTTCTTCTTATGCGTGTTTGAGATGCTCTCAACTCATGACCAATCCATTATTATTTTCTCTTTCCTGCAGCCAGAACATGGTCTTGCAGGACAGAAGATAGAAAGTGGAATTATTTTTCTCATTTTTAACTTTTCATCTTTAGATACATATGGTAATAAAATTACATGAACCCATTATTAGCAAAATTAAGAAACCCCAAACAATCCTACCTCCCAGGTTATGGCTGCAGATAGCATATAAAGAACCTCATGACTTCCCCAACTCGTTTATGCTGTTATGAGCTTCTGAATCTGTGAGAATTTTTTTTTCCTACAATAGAAATCTAAGACATCTGATTATTTTTTCAACTCCAAATGGTTCAGGTCAATAATTTCAAAAGGTTCAGTCATTTTATAGCAGATCACTTGTTAAACATTTTCATAGACTCTTCAGTGGTTATTGGACCATCTGTTGCCATTATGCCTTTGTGTATTCAATTTGGCACCTTTTATGTAAATTAGATTATAATTTGAGACAACTGTATGACTTGACATAGGGAAGGAACCTGAGCAAAAATACAGGCTAAAACCCAAACATTTCCAACATGAAATGTAACATAAAGTGGCAGAGTGGTGTTTTTGACACAGGTGGTTATCCCAAGGCATTTAATCACCAAGGATGACATTGCAGTAGGAGTAGAATCTTGCCTTTTCCCCACAAAACCCTGTTCATTACATCCATTAGGGAGGTGAGATTAGGGTTAAATCACATAGTGTCTCATTAGACATTTTGATATCAAAGAGATTGTGTGACTGGGGAATATTCTAAATTTTCTAAATGCCAAGAGTATTTTCCAAAACCCTTCCAGCTAGTCTGGTTTGTGATTTCTTTCAAGTTACCTCTGTGATTTTTTTCAAAGGGCTTGCAGATTCTGAAACTTACATCCAGAAGCACAAAGTAAAATGTTAATAAAGCTTTGATATGTTTATATTCTATCATTTAGGTCATTTGAAAAAACGTCTACTAATTCAAAGCAAAAAAAAATTAACAATAATGCAAAAACAGTTACACTTCTTTTTGACTATTGATTTTTTGCTATTTCTAGCTTATCTATACTTTGAAAGAAGAATTTGTATGTATATTTTAAAGTCATAAAGCTTTTGCCTTTTTCTTGATTTTCTTTTGATGTTAACATTTGTAAGAGACACAAAGGGGAAATTAATAGAATAATGTCTCACTTATTTTTTGTGCATAATCCTAACCATTTCTTAATACTTAATACTTTAAAGTAGGTAAAAGCAGTTTTCAAAGAAAAGGATATATATAAAACAGTATCTGATAATCGTCTCCTCTTAGTAAAGCACTTCCATTCATTGCAGCACTTCAGTCAAGATGCATTCAACTAAATGTACTGCTCCAAAAGGATTAATTCTATACGAATAAAAAAACATGTTTAAAGTACCAACATTAAATGCTTTATACATGTACTATGTTTAAAATTCATCTTTGTTTCTTTTTCATTGTTCTCAATTTTTAATTGATATTATTATTTTTCATGATTATTTTCTAGGTAGAGAGGATCCTCTCATCCTCTTCTCCCTCCTCAATTTGCCCTGCCCTCATTTCTCCCTGTATTATTACAGTATATAGTATTTCAGCAACAGTCACAAACCCAATATTCTGTTATTTGAATGTACCATGGCAGTGTAGGTACAGGCAATGGCAGAAAATCTGGTGTCATATTGTCAGGGTAGAGTTAACACTTTCATCGGGTGTCCTCCTTTTATTTGGAGAAGGAAGTAAGGGAAACAGGACTGTTGAGTTGGGAGTCCTGACAATCACATGCGTGCTAGTAAACTATGACAATGGGATCAGTGTTTTCTGAAACTATAGCTCCTTATTTACAAGAATGCAAATACATTTGAATCCCAGTAGAAATCTCACTGTAGAATTACAGTCAATGATGGCTTCCTGTCGTTGTGAAATAAGTTAAAAGCTAAATTACATTTTTTAAAGAAATTATTTTATTTTTATTGCAAAGTCAGAAAGACAGAGAAAGATCTTCCACATGACAGTTCACTCCCCAAGGGGCTGCAAGAGCTGGAGCTGAGCCAATCCGAAGCCAGGAGCCTGGAGCCTCTTCTGGGTCTTGCTCGTGGGTGCAGGGTCCCAAGGCTTTGGACTGTTGTTGACTGTTTTTCCAGGCCACAAGCAGGAAGCTGGATGGGAATTGGGTTGGCCTGAATTAGAACCAGCGCCTGTGTGGGATCCCAGCATATACAAGGCGAGAACTTTAGCTTCTAGGCTAGCAAGCTGGGTCCTGCTGAAGTACATATAAATCATGAATAATGATATACGTTTAGGAATTTCTTGCCTAAAGCTTGAATTTTTTATTTAACAACATAGTTACTTTCTCTAAACAATCATGAAATAGTACAGCATAAGAGTTTTTAAAGTTTATTTTGAAGGAGCGTTATAGAAGTACAGCTGGATAATTAAAGGAAAGCGGCATATAATTGTATAACAGAAAAAAACTCTTTCATGCATTTCCTATATTCCATTTAGCTTAATTCCCCTTTTGTCCTTGGCTTTAAGTATCCTTTTTTCCTATATTTTTGAATGGACTAGTTATGATGGTTGAATATTACATTATGATAATATGTTTGGTAATTCTGGACACGTTCCAAAATCTATTGTTTAAGTTTACAAAAATATAGTTTTATCTTCTGCTAGTGCTATATTCAAGTTAACCACAGTTGCTTTTAAATCACGTACAAAGACAACTTGTATTTAGAAAGAAAATTATCCCTTATTAGTACAATTCTTCGTACAAGTATCTGTTGCAAATCATATGCTTTCAAACAAAAATAAAATGTTTGGGAATGCTTTCTTCCATGAGGCATATTTTCAGTGATGATCTAAACTTATCTTAGAGCTAAATTCATCAATGTATGTTGCAACACAGGAAAAAGTGAAAATAATTTATCCTAACAAGAGAGTAGATAAATTCCAAGCTCGTCTAGGGTGTAAGTTATCTGAATTAAGCTGAACTCATGAACCCAAATCTTTTCATAAGCAAACCTTCCCCCTGCCCACAGGGATATGATTTTGTAGTTTCACTGATGTTACTTTGTCAGATTTTAGATTTCTCAGAATGTTCTTTCTTTATGATTACTTAATATTTCATAAACTCTCTGATTAGTGATATATGTAAGGTACTAATGCAAACTTATCCAAGAAAAAAATGTGGATGAATGCCAGGGATGCTGTTAATAATCCAGATTAGGTATTGGATGTTTTACTCCCAAACCACAAGAAGTTTAGCAGTCCGTCAGTCAGTATTGCAGAGAATGCCGTATTTCGTTCAAATGTTCACTGATATTTTCTAATTTTAATTACTTCAGTTTCCCATCTAGAATTGTCCCATCTTTGAATTGAAATTATTCATTTCTTTTTTTAATACTGATGCATATTTCTGAAAAACATTCTTTACATTCTAATCCTAATATTCATGTTAAATTTACCATTTACAACCTAAATAATTTGTGGGTTTTGTTTATTTCATACCATCAGTGAAATCTGACAGATACTGCATTCATATGTGGAGAAGGAGAATTGTTGATGCAGCACCCCAACTGCCTGCCTGAGGGGTCAGTCAAAGAAAGTTCTCGCTACAGGCGCATATTTCTGTTTAATCAAGAAGGCACCCATGGTAGATACAGCCCCAGAAAGTAGCGCTCAACTAATGGCTGCTGGTGGTGGATGGTGAACACACCAGCTCCCCCTAGTTCACATAACCCCAAGTAAATTTGTTGTCTCCCAAAAGTGCCTGAATTTAATGGACTTCAGTCGTTTGGTTTTCTTGTCATTCTTTCCTACTGTGTAATTATTGTTTCCTGAAATCACTTTTCAAATAACACCTATCACTCAAACCCTGTATCAATATATGCCGCAGGGTAACATAAGTAAAACTAAAGAGGAATAGTGAATAACAAATCCAAAATGGAATGATGGACTAATATCAGGACCTCTAAAACCTGGTAATGCTGAAAAGCTTTTCAGAGTCCCACGGAGGATAAACAAAACAACAGTAAAATTCTTCAGTAATGGGTATTGGATTTCCCCTGAGACTCATTTACAAGCATATAAAAGATTAATTTGAGTTATCTTTGGAGCAGATTAAAGAAACAAAACAAGGAGTTTTCATTATTGTGGATATTGCCACATGTTTTCAGAATGTGCTAAATATGGGACTAACATTCTCACATTTTCATCAAAAATGCTTGTGTAATTCTAAACTTGGTGAGAAGTAACATGGCCATTTGCTTGTATGCTATGGCCTCTGTGCAAAGAAAAAGCACTTCATGTCTCAGTTGATGGCCCTGCATTTCACTAGTACTACAACATAAGCCCACAGGATTTGTGGCTTTCCCGGGATAAGGAGCTTGGGAAGTACATCACTGCCATCTTCCTCTGGAACAGTGGGCAGATTGATTACAAATCAAATGAATTTTCTTAAGGAACGAAAGCGTCTACAAAATGTAGGCAAAAGTATTGTGAAGAGCAATACACATGGGAAATAAAAATCCTGTCCATTTTACAAGCAGTTAACTTTCCAAAACAATATTAAGGTAAAATAGTTACTTAACTACACATTGGACAAAATTTATGAATGTGCTTTAAATATCAAAATATACATGTTTAAAAATTGATTAACTACCATTATAAATGGTAAAATGATAGACTATACAGTTGCAGTACTGTGAGTTCTAAGTTTGCTGATAGGCACTTTAAGGTACTAAAAATGACTGATGGAGGAAACATGAACTTGGAATGAGAGGTAAGCTAACAATGTACTTGGGCAGAAATTCAGGCTACGTGAGAGTGTTTCAATGGATAAGAATGGATGGAATAAACTGGAACATAAAAGGAGGGATAATCCAAATTTTCCCACCTTCCTCGGAAAATAGCATGGATTTTAAAATTGTGCACACATCAAAGGGGGAAGAGTTGAAGAAGGAAAAAATAATTAAGCTTTGTGGAGAGTTCCACATTTAAAATTACTAACATTCGATTGTAATCTGTGCTTGAAGGATTCATGAACTGGGTGCTTGGCCATTCACATGACAGCGATAAGAGGTGAGGAGAAGTGTGTGGTAGATGGTCAGTGAGAGTAGTGATCTAAAAAGGATAAATTTAGTTCTCCTGGGACTTTGGTTAGTTTCCAGGAGAGTGAATTTTTGTGATAAAGAGATCCTAAGCTTTGAAATGCTGTCTGGTTCCTCCCAATTCATGTGATCAATCCTCCTCCTCCACACACACCTGCCATCATGCCACCCACTAGGATGTGATGCAGTGACAGGGGTCCCTCTCCAGGATTCTACCACTGAGGCTGCTCAGTCTCCATTCTGAGCCTTCAGAGTTGAGATAAATCTGCCTCTTTTGTCTACAAGATAACAAGTGCATGTATTTTGTTATAGCTATAAAAATATGGGCTAGTAAAAATGTATAATGTTAGGTCCATATCTTCAATAACGAACTTGCCTAATCCTGTGAAACAGACTTTAGTTTCTGTATTTTGTATTAAAATAAACAAACAAACAAAAAAAAAACAAAGAAAACCAGATTCATGGTTTCTTTGTCAAGGTATTGTTCCTGACCACAGCAGAACCAGGTTTCTAAATGTGACATTTCACATGATAGCCCTAATCCAATATTTCCATTAATTTAAAAATCTATTCATGCAGAATGATATAATGGATGACAAATTTTATACCAATAACTAGTCAAGGAAAACTTATTTTTTTTTAAACAGAAGATGGATTTATTAATTTAACTGAAAGGCAGATAGCATTGAGGGAGAGAAAAAGAGAAATTTCCCATGCATTTTTTAATGTGCATTGATTTCTTTGAAAGCAAAAGTTACGGAGATGGTGGGCAGAGGAAGATCTTCCATCCATTAACTCACTTCCCAATGGCTGCTATCATCAAGGCTTGATGACCTGGCTTAATGAAGTCAGGAGCTTCATCCAGGTTTCCCGTGTGGGTGCAAGGTCTCAAGCACTTGCATCGGCAGTGTGTGAAGTGGAACAGCGACATCCCTAGTTGGCACCCATATCACATATGGGTGCTGTATGTGAAAGCTTGATCCACTGCGCATAACCTCAGTCCCCTGTCTGTTCAGTCTGCCACAATTGCCACCATAGCTGCTGCTGGACGGGGTTGAACCTAGGAGCCAGGAATTTATCAGGATGTGCAAACATGAGTTGCAGGGACACATTTTGTTGTTGTTGCTGCTTTCCTAGATGCATTGGGAGAAACCTGGATCAGAAGCAGCTCAGTCAGGGATCAAATCAGCAGGCTGATGCTGGTGTTGCAAGTAACCACTTATCCAGCTATAGCATAATGCTGGTTTCTATCAATGAATATTTTTAGGAAGAGATACAAGAAAAGGAAGACAGAACATTTGCCCCAAATACATTTCAAAAATTGATATATCACTTAGACCTTTCAGAATTAATCAAATCATTTCCTCAATAAAGCTATCTTTCTTTGATCTATGGTTTCTGTCATTCTTAAGTTCTTTTTCTGCATTATATTTCTTGCATTTTCAATTCAAAATGAATCGATTTAAACAGAGTTAAATGGCAGACAGAAAGCACAGGAAGGAGGACAAAGTATAAAAACAAATATTGCAGTGTATAACAACACTGAAAGGGAAAGCCGTTGACTGTGGTGCTTGTCATGCAAAGCATCATTGCATTGCTCCATACATTTCTCTAACAGGTGTTACAAATCCTGTTTGAAAGGCATGCAGGCCTTTGTTGCTACTTCATCTAACACTGCTTAACTTCTCTCTAGCTTAGTAAATTGATTTACCTCTACCTACAACAAAGAAACACGATGAAATTAATAAGCAGAGGTTGTAAATTATCAAAGCATCTTTACAATAATTAGCAAATGGCAGCAATTTATTTTAAAAATAAACAATAAGAACATTAGCATTATGTAATAATTATGTTTGATTAAACTAGGAAATATGTCTATAGCCAAACACATGATAACCAAGGCATCATGAAAAATAAATGAAAACAAAGTAATAGCGATTACTACTACTGAGATTAGAATGAGCATATTTAGTTAAAATCAAGTAATTTAGGCAAATGTAATCTACATGATTGCATATTAGATATTAAACTGTGACTCAATTTTGTTTATAGGAGGAAAATTAACAATTTTTCAGTTTGCACAACTCAACATTTTTTATTTTGAAGTTGAATGAGTAATAATTTATTAAGGCTGCTAAGTAAAATTTCTATTCAAATATGGAATAACTCATTTTTCTCAGTGACTACATAAATGAATCTAGCTATTTGATATTCTGGGTACTAACTTGGGAATATTTTTCATTTTATATACATATATATAAAATCCAAAGAGTTTTGGCCAAAGAGGTATGTGAATTTTTTATAACGGTTTCATGTGGTATTCTACTGAATCTCCAAAGATGCTGCTCATCTGCTTCTCTGTTTTCTTTCATCTTTCAGGCATTTTAATCAGAAGGAATAGGAGACAATTGCATAATAGGCACTGCTGTTCTACTACCCAAGGAACAGTTGATCCTCACCCTCTTTACTGTCCATAAGTACTTGCGCTGCCATTTCAGTTAATAATACTACTTACTAGTGTTTCTATTGTTTTATTCTGAAGAATATAATTTACACCCCTTAAAGTAATTATTCAATTAAAAGGCAGAAGCCAGCATATTGCAAAGTTTAATATACTTTCTCAACCCATTAAAATCAGATGGTAAAAATCTTCATCTTAGTGTAACATGACATGCTCCAGAAAGGCTTTCTTAGTCGGAATATTTACAATGGGAGCTAATTAAGTACTTTGTATGATTTATTGATGTAATTTGCTTTATTTGAATTTCTATTAACTCTGTAGAATTCTTCTGAGACATGAGAGTGAGAGAATAGACTTAGCCATTATTAGGCCCTTGGTTTATATCCAAGAAAACAGACAAACTCATCTTCTTTAAGGGCATCTTTGCTATGTTTTATTTTCATTTAAGCGCTGTTTTAATATTCTTATTTTAGGGGGAAAAAGACACTTTTGCAATTAAATGTGGAAAGCTAAGTCTTTCCTACTGTGAAAGTTTTGAATTAATGATATGCCTTGAATCCATCCGAACCTCAGGAGGCCAGGCAATGAGGTAACCTAAAATTCACGGAGGAGACTTCAAGGAGAAACAAATCCACACGTTGGATAACCTCAGTCTTACCTTATCGGTGACATACAAGCTGATAACAGGAACTAAACACACTGAGCAACAGTAAGGAAGACAGGAAAACGTAGAGACACGTGAAGTCACTAAGGGATAGGGACCAAATGAGACGAACACTGGGACATAACGCTACCTACAGAGCGTCCACTTGATTCAGGGGTGGAGGAAAGAGCCCACGGCCCCTGCAATGCCTGGGCTGGCAATCCAGAAGCATAAAGGCGGCCCAACTGGTGGGATGGGGGGCTGTCTGGCCGAGCGTGGATCCCTGCTGTCGCCCAGTGGATTGTTTCATACTGGGCCAATCAGCACATTCGTGTGAGCAAACCATTGGACAAATGAAAAAAGAGCTGTTTGGGAGGGTTGGAGGTAACAGGAAGCATTGTTCACAGTCAGCCTCAAGCGCTGTCCCGGCAGCTGGATTAGCAACCCCCAAGTTCCTAACAGAGCCTCTGAAGGAGTCGCAGCAAGGGAGAATGGTCGGTCATGATCTGATCCCGCTGGACACAGCTCAGATTGAACTGCGTTCAAGTGAAGTAACTGTTTCCCAGAATGCTGCTTCAGTATATATGTGAGGATGTTTACAGAGCCCAGTAAGACAACATATTGAGGCAAGGTGCTAGCTCTTCTCTGGAGACTTCTGCTCTGTGATTTTGCACCCTATGTTCCAGCTGACTTAGACTTCCCGAATTCCAGGGATGGTCTCCTGAACTCAGGCTGCTGCACTCTGTCCTGGATGCTCCAAGTCAGCCAACCCATCCCGGGGACCATCTCATGAAAGTCCTCTTTCTCTGGAGCACTTCCTGTTTCTGAATGTCTGAGAACTGTTACATCAAATGCATCGCCCAGTGTTTGCTCTGTTTAGCAAAAAAAAAAAAGTGATCAGAAGTAGAATCTCCGATTTTTCATAGTTGTAACTTAATTTATTTTTAGGAAAAATGTAGAAAACTTGAATTTTATTTTGAAAAATGAGCAAAAGGACCCTGAGGAAAAAAAAAGTTATGAACCTAGTTCAAGCACGTTTTTAATGAAATATGGAAAATTTGACTGTGTGTCATAAATAAAATACAAGGAAGATGTATTAAAATGCTGGCTTCTTTTTTTTTTTAGAAATTTACATTTACTGTTTTATCCTTTTGGCTTTTAAGTAGAGTGAAAATAAGGTGAGCCAGTTTTATTATAGAGAAGAAAATTGAAAATATGGCAAAGGAAGCTATAGACAAAACTTGGTATATTGACTGAATTTTGAGCTATCACAAATACATCTATAAGATAGATTTTTAGTTGGGTGGACGCGTAGATAAAAACAGATGATACAAAGGCAGGAAGAAGATAGCTCACAGGCATGTGTACGTATATGCTACCACACCAGGCCCTCTGGTATCAGTTTTATGCTTCATTATTTCCCAAGACACTAGTAATTACACATAACAAAGTTAATATTCACTATTTTCAAATATTTATTTATTTATCTGAAAGGCGAAGAGTTAGGAAGAGAGCTGGTTCACTCTGCAAATGGCCGAGGATGCACCAGGTTGAAGCCCGGAACCAGGAACTCTGCTGAGTCTTCCACTTGGGTGTTAGGTAATCAAGCAGTGGCTGCTTCCCCTAGCACACTAGCCTGGAACTGGATCAGAAGTGGACAGCGAGATCTCCAACCTGTGCTCTTACGGAATACCAACATTGTAGCCAGTCACCCCCTGAGCCACAGTGCTGGCTCTGAAACTCAACACTTTTTTGCCTAGTTCTGCTAGGTCCTCTACTATTCTGTGAAGATTCTGTGAATCACGAGATTATGGCAAATGTTCATAGTGTTTGGCAAGAAGAGAATGATGGAGGAAAATGGAAGTGAATGTGAGGACTACTGAACAGAAGCAAGTTTCCAGGCCAGAGTTCTGCAGAGGATGCCCAGGTGGATGCTGTCTACTTCAGGGGGTGTGTGAGCATCTGCAGCCCTCTGGAGCCCCATGGGAGCTGGGTCGAGTCTGCTGGTGGTAGGGGAGCATGTGTACTTCCTCACATTTACACCAGCAAGATTTGAAACATGAGCTCTTAAACAGACTAAAGACATGCCAAGTTTCAAAGGAAATATTCAGAAGCTAATGTTAATTTTAGGCAAAACCTTTTCAAATTGCAATGACGCCCAAAGAAAAATTCCAAGAGAATGATACAGACACACATATAACGATTTGGGATGAAATCAAATTTGCTTCCAAATATTCTGGAGAAACTATATCTAAAGTAAAATAAAACTTGGAAAATGAAAATATTCATGACACATTGTAGTGTTAAGAGCTGGAATTTCAATAACTTAACTGTTTTATAAAAATCGACATTGTTCCTGGCTGGCAGTGCAGTTTGAACTACTGCCTCGCAAGCATCTGCCAAATTTGAAATTGATCTCAGAATGGCTAATTTGGATACTCAAAAATACCTTTGGATGCATTTTAATCAAATGGAAAATTAAAATTATATTTCAAAATGGTCTGGGTCTTTTGTTTTCTATCACCTCTTGGATTCCGTTTGGCTGCTCTGGCTGTTGTTTCCAATGTAAAATTCATTCTCTTCAGTCCTGCTTAATTTGCTGTTGGGGTTGGAATGCACTTTGTTCCGTTTGTATTGAGTTAACAAAGACAGAAATAATGGACTCTGTTCACATGCCCTGGCCTTTGGTTAAAATAGGACCACCACCATAGGCCTGTCTTACCTGGCTGCCTCCTCTCAGCCCTGTTTCACTGCAAATTGGCTCTGAGATGTTTGTCTCCATATACAGCTTGCTTCGTTTGGTTGTTTTTTGAATAAGCAGCTGATTCTTTCTTTGCTGTATCAAAAATTCTGTGCTACTTTTTGTTTTGCCAACCAGAGGGTAGAATAAACTTGTATTCAAAGCAAAAGCTGGGAGGAAATTTGATAGCTTTAATGAATAAATAATACGGATTTATTTTAAATGGCTTATGCATGCTTTTAAAAAGCACTTCCAAGTGTGTCTAATTGGGAAAAAATTAATGTATTTGTAGTTCGGTAATATGGTTTATGAGTTGTTCCTATATTTAAACATGAGGGAAATATGAAAATTGTTCTAACCACTGGAAGGAGTTTCAAGCTAAGAATATTAATTGTAATAGTGTGCACCCATTAGGATAATCTACTGCAATTTCATGCTACTTGGAAATAGCACTTCAGGAATCAACCACAGGACTAAGGTGGAGAGATTTCCTTCTAATCCTTCTGGTCAGGTGCGGGACAAAGTGGGTGGGACAAACGTTTTAGGGATTTTTTTTTTCATGTGTCCCCACAGAAGATGAAAAGGGCTGCTCCTACTTCGTTAGCACCCAGTAATGGGAGATGCTCATTTGATATGTTAGAGACCCTGATGTGAGGGTAGAGTGTTTTGAGGGTATTACCTGAGTAGTTTTAATGGTCCTGAGAAGTTGTTAGTTTCCTTGCTCCAGGGTTCAGAAAATCTTTCCAAGGTCTATTGGTTGACAAAGCCCATCTTAATGTCTCGGCAGACCCAGCAGCATGCTGTAAAACACGGCCAAAATTGTCCAACAGGTACTGCTTTTCATCGTTTAATTAAGCAGTTGATGTGCCCTACTGGGCTGGATGAGCTGGCTGTCATGTCTCCTTTGTCCATTGGACATGCTGTCCATTGCACAGGCACCAGCAACTGAGGAAGCCCATTTGAATTTCAAGGTTAGACCACATATCTTTTGGTTTCCCCTGGGTTCTGCTATGGAATCTTAATGGGGAAAAATAAGTTCCATATGTAGCTAATTTAGAAACTATTGTAAACTTTATCTGACTGATCTTGGAGGACACAAAAAACAAAAATCCAACATCAGGCTTTGTTCAAAGGTATTTATCATTTTTCCTGACACGTATCTCTTGCAATAACAGCCTTGCCTCCTTACAACGCCTGTAACCTCATTTTGTTCCTAGTTTCTTCCCAAACAATAACAGAATTATCTGAGAGATTTTGGATGAATTACTCTAAAATTAGATTCATCTTGGAGAATCCCCTCCACATCTCATGGTGAACATTTGAAGTGTGTAGTCGTACCATTCACAATCTTTGTCAGAACTGACTGCCTTAAAATGTTATGAAACTTGTGTAACTCTCACATCACCCAGATGACTTTCCTGAACAGGTGTCCTCTCTTTTCAACCATCAAGCGATGGTAGGAAACATAGGTCATTATGTGATGATCATTTTTGGACAGATTCTAAGGGATTAACCTGTGGTTTTTTTCACCCTGAGGGGTGTATCAGAAAAGGAGTGAAACATGATTCAGGAATACTTCATCTGAGTCCAGGCAAATTATATGATTAGGATGAGCTCTCACTCATTATGTAGCTAAAGAAATTACAGCAAAGTCAAGGTAATCATCTGTTGACTTTAGGTTAATAGAAAAAATATATTCAGACAGGATTGTCCCAGTCCTGGTTTACAAGGAAGCCGCCAGAAATACATGAATATATTTCATAAATACATGAGCAATTTTAATGAGATAATTTTTGTCATCCAGGGAAGTTATTTAAAGGCCGGCAAGTCCCAATTAACGTAGCACAATTCACACTTCGAGGGGGAAAAATTAAAGCTGTCAGCTGATGCCCCCTATCCCTAGATAGTCTTCCTTGACACAGAGACAGCTCTTGATCCTCAAGAAATTATTTTGGTCTCTTAAAATGGTGCTTAGGATGACTAGATTTGAATTCTAGTTTCTACGTATAGTTTCTTTTACCCTGTTAGGTTTATTTCAAGAATGAAAATTAAACAACAATCTGATTACAAATACTTTTACAGAAACTCCTTACTGGGGATTTAAAAGCCACCAAGTTTTTTTTTAGTTAGAAGGAGTATAACATTAAAATAAAAAAAAAAGGTTATGAAATAATAAATTGTAAGAAGTCCTATGGGACAGAAGATTTCAAAAAAAGATTATGACTTTCAGTATCAATAGCTGTGGAGTAAATTTCTTAAAAGAACAGTTTGAGGTATATGATTTCCTCAATGTGGGAAGTGTAACGCTTCCCCACAGGAGAAAGGATCAGATGAAAACCAGAGGTACTTTAGGATGGGAGTTGGCCTGTTAGTGAAGGTGCTGCTTCTGGCACCTGCATTCCATATCAGTGTGTATGTTGAAATTGAGGGTCTGCTCCCCATAGGCATCCATGTTCCTACCAACCACATGGGAAACTCAATGGAAGTCCCAGTTTTAGGGGTATTGGGGAACATTCCAGGATGTGGAGCTCATCCCTATTTCCTGCCTCTATCTTTAAAATATAAACAGTGATATTTAAAGTTATTATATCTTTTTTTATTGAACATACATAACTGCAGATGGGAAGTAGCTACTAGTGGACTCTATGGGAAAAATTATATTATTGCCATAATGAACTGTTTTGGAAGGAACGAACTAGCATCTACCACATCCAGCTAGACTACTGAAGATAACTGTGGCTATCTAACAAGTAAGGTATTTACTTGTTTTTCTGCCTCCTCATACATGTAAGGTCCATCAGTGCATATTATTTCATGCAGTATAAAAATCATTCCTGAATCCACCCGTATATTCCTGTATGTCCGTCAATGCCTTTGTTATAGCCCACCGTGTTACAATAGGCTTCTGACCAAATTCTCTAATTCCTACCCTATTTCCTAGAACGCATTCTTCAGAATGCTGCTGTAGAAATATCAAATTAATTGTGCCAGGCTCCATCTGTGGACATTAATACTTTATGGATTGCTTTCTGGATAAAACAGGCTTATGTATAATGTGTGAAAATGTAAATCCTCCTAAATATTGAAAATCTATACATAAAATATAAACACATACAACAATAAATAAATCTGATTCATCATGTAAGTCTGAAGATAACACTTAACAAAACAGTGAGATTTTAATCTCAGGGTTATTTATCATTCTGTGTAATTTTCAGAGAAAATTAGCCTTTTTATCTTAGACAAATCCTTGAGGATGTGTTTCTTATATAGAAAGTGATTTTCTTGTGTCTTACTATCTCGCTGTTTTTCTTACCTGATCCCTGAGAATGAATTTCTCTAAACTGATATTCATTTCAATGTCTTTTCTTGGAACGTTTTCAAGTAGTATTTAATTCAGCAGGTCTTACCATGGTACATTAATTATGTTTTCCTATAGTTATCTGATGATATTCCTATCAAGGTATTTGTTAGACAGCATTAAAATTGCCTTTAAAAATCAAAATGGTTTTATGTTTGTGCAGTCAACATAGAAAAATCTGAATGTTCTTGCATTATTCCTTGATAAGTACTGACATCAGAATATACTTATTAAAAATTTTTTTATTATGTAAAGAAAACAGGTTTCACACATTTCATAGATATAGTTCTTAGAAATAACTATATTTATTCCCGCAATCTCCCCTCCTTGCTTTTTTTCCGTTTAATTTTAGCTCCCCAAAGTTCCTACACCCTTTGTTGACCACCCTTTCCTTTTCCTAGCTGTCCTTTCCAGCATATTCCCAGGCAACCAGTAAATCTGATTTTTGCCACATCTGCTAAGTGGTTTTAACGCTCTAATACTTAACTTACCCAGTGTCATGTGATACTGTTCTTGTTTTTCATTTGATCTATCTGATTCAAGGGGTAAATGCATTAGCAATGGCAAAATTATTCCAATTTGATTTGATGAAATTTATCTAATGATATTCTGTCTAATGAAGAATCACATAAAAGTTTAAATCCATCTTTGCTGATAGAAAATATGAGAAATGTTTCATTAAAGTATACTCTGGAAACTATGACTCATCCACATTCATTTTATCTTACAATATAAATCAATAATAGTTATTCAACTCATAGATCATGTACTTCTGTTATATAGAAATTGATTCATTTTATAAAGAGTGAAGCAATCCCATCCTGATATTTCATTGGAGGGAGGTTGGACACCTGACACATGCATTGTATTAAAATCCAAGCTCTGAGACCTGCAAAGCATGTATACATGGTCCAGTTACAGAATATCTTGTGACATAGCAGTGGAAATCACATAATATAAAAAGGTCATTCTGTCAGTTAAATCAGCTCTCACATATATGTACCTGTTCTCTCACAGATGAGATTTCCAGCTCCGTGTTGATATATAAAATTCATTCAAATTATTGCGGGTTCTTTTTAAAAATGTAAGTCTGTTGCAATTCAAGGCACTAAACCTTAACATCAATGGCTGTCAAACAGAAACGCGTCTCTCAGGACACTCTCAGAACCTTTTGCAATCTACCTAAGAGTTTAAAGACATTTCAGCTTCAGCTGTGTTTTATACAAGCTGTTAAACTGTTCTTTCACAAAGGCAGGCATCATATAACCTATAATAGATGACCCAGGATAACAGTTAAAACCAAAACAACAAAAAAATTTGATTCAAAATCTATCTACAGAAAGAAAAAACTGCAATATACTGAGAAGGTGTGGGAAGTTAAACAGAGCCAAAAGTGGGAAGCAATGATTTAAGTATGGGAAACAGAAAGGGATATCTTCTGTAGGAACATGACAGAAAATGGAGTCAATGTTCTAATTATAAACTTATAAGAGAGCGTGAAAATTTCAGATAAGCCTGAACTGTGAAGAGCAGACTAAAATCTATATGGATCTGATAGCTATTAAATATCTTGATGTTTAAAAGATATGTTATATTTATCTTCTGCATGATAAGATATAGAATGAGAATTATGACTAAAATGAATACTGGTGTGTAATGAAAATTCATGAACTCATGTGATGTGCAAAACTTTATCCTACTAGACAGATCAATAAAGATCAATACAAACAGTAAGGTAACTTGTAATGGCTTCATAATTTTCTCTAATAGACTTATCCTGGTTTAATTTTCTCACCTAATTGTACAATTTCATTTATTCAGATTGATTTTAAATTTTACATATTAGAGTTAATATATGGATGACAATGTTTATAAATCATAGGTTGCCTGTATCCCAAATCACCTGGAAAAAATATAAACTCCTTATTGTCAGCACAAAAATTATCCAGGCTTAAAGTTAACTAGACAGTGTAGATAACTTTAGCACAATCGATAAAAGGAGGCTAAGTCACCATGAAAACTGAAGTCTGTTATATGACAAGGTATATGTGAAATTCATTTGTTGTGTATATATTTGTATTTTGCTAGAAATACATGAAAGATAATTGCCTGGATGTGCTGCTCATTCTGAGTGGTTGTATCTCAGGAAATATAAATATAAATATATATACACATACATGCATACATATATGCACACACTAACAAATATACACTTATACAGACATATACACACATATATACTAAATTAAACAAATGTTTTACGTTCATATGATCACAAGCACAGAAACCAAAGGAAAACAAAAAGAAGCACAAAACTGCAGAAGCAATAGTTGAAAAAAAAACTGTAGTCCTACTTTTTAAAATGAGTAAAAGATGCCCAGTTAAGATTATATTAGACTCTTGTGTGGTTTCAAAATTCAATATACTTGTGTTATTTTAAAAGTACAAATCAGCATCCTTTTCCAGTATGGTTACACTAATTCAAAATAGCAATGAAAATCTTTGTCAGACATTTGAGACTCTGCTGTTTAGACTTATGGAACTTTTTGTTTTACAGTGACCCAAACGTGAGATTGAAGATGGAAAATATGCTGCAATTTCAAAGTATCCTATCCCGAAACAGTGTACAAAATAGATTTGTAAACATGTCATAATACAGATGAATCTTCCCAACATGATCTTAAACAAAACAAACCAAAAAAAAAAAAAAAAAGATAAAACAAAATCATGACATGAAGTATTAGGCGCTTTCTATAAAGTATTAGGTATATATACATATGCATTTATATATGCACACACACACATATACATGTTTTGGAACAAAAAAAGGACACTGTGAATGTTGGACTGTAGAGAAAAGACAGATAATGTGATAATTTGAGGGTCGTAGGCACCAGATTAGGCAAAGTTTAGATTTGAGTTACATTTCAGCTTCTGGCTACAAGATGGGTTTTCATTAGCAAATAGGCTAATTAAATAACCTGATAAGTTAAAAAATGCCAATAAGGCACAAATGATAAACATATAGTTAGAGGTAATGATTGTAATCAATTGACAACGTAAAAGGAACCTACATATTTCAGTATTTGATCAATGTTGAATGTTTACCATTAAGTTTGACATGTTCTTTTTACTTTTTTTTTTAACATTAATTTATTTTTTCTTGGAAAGGCAGACCAGATTTATGGAGAGAAAGAGAGACAGGAAGAAATATCTTCCATCTTCTGGTTTACTCCTCAAATGGCTACAATGGCTGGAGCTGAGCTGTTCTAAAGGCAGGAGCCAGGAGCTTCTTTCTTCTGGGTGTCCCTTGTGGGGGCAGGATACCCAGGTTTTGGGTCATCGTCCACTGCTTTTGTAGGTCAGAAGCAGAGAACTAGATAGGAACTGGAGAATACAGGACATGAACTTGCACCCATATCTTGTAATTTGAGGATTTAGCTATTGAGCTATTGCGACTAAAGCAAGTTTAGCATCTCTTCAAAACTTTTGGTGAACCCCTCTCATTCTGCTAAGTCAATAGACTCCTGCATTGTTTGATAGTGGCATTTATCCTTGCATTGTTGTGAATGTTAAAAATTCCTTTTTTCTTTTTTTTTCCGTGGAGGAGGACTTTCCAAGCTGCCTCTCCTGGCTGCTCAGACAAATGTGACAAATGGGGCAGATACTGTACCTTAAATGTCGAACCCCTCAGTTGGAGATTCTTAACTGTCCTAAAGAACACATGTCAAGTATACACCGTTACAAGTGAGGCTATTTCAAAGGTACTAAATAAATAGCTTTTGTTATAACAAATCAAATTTAGATCTTTACTCCAACTGGTCTTTGACTACAGGTTTATCACAAGTATGCTTGACTCATTCAAATAAATATGCCTCAAAGCTTGTACTTTGGTGCAGTGCCTCCAGTCTCTACCTGTAACATCAGCTTTTCAAGTGAAAAGTTGGTTTGAATCCTAGCTACTTCGCTTTCAATCCAGATCCAGACAAGAAGCAGAAGCTGACCTAATTCCTTGGCCCCTGCCACTCACACAGAGTGCATGGCTGCAGCCTGGTCTAACCTTGGCTGTTGTGTTGAACTGGGGAGGGAATCAGTGAATGGGAGAGACTCTCTCTCTTTCTGGCTCTCCATTCCTATCCTGTGACTTTCAAATAGCCCAAGCTTTGCAAAGTGAAATCAGAATGAAAATTGTGCTGCATTTTCAAGTTTTATAAACTGTTGATACACTATTTATAGGAGTTTGTGGCATATAGACTCATTTAGCTGCGTTAGCAAGTACCAACAGAGAAGATTGTATTTGGACCACATGGAACTATTTATATCACTGTGCTTTTACAATAATATATGTTTCCACTGATAGAAATCTACAGAGAAAATAGGATAGGAAGTTTACTGAAAATAGAATATTTCTCAAAAGCAAATTGTATTTCCTTATATGTTCACTAAGCTTAAATGTTAATGAAATTCTTTCAAATTATACCTGCAAGGTTAGTATCAGGTAAGACTATGTTATCCAGAATGAAAAATGGTTGAATTTATGACTCTACACATATAATCTGGAACGCAGATGTAGATAAATGGGGAAAAGTGTATTTAAGTGTATTTAAGGTGTTCCTGTGCACAATTGGGAAGAAACATGATTTTGTTTTATTTTGAACATCAGCTGAACTGTAATTGCTGACATTTTAGAATAAAGGAATGCAAGGATGAAAATGGATAAAGAAAAAAAAAACTTATTGAATTGCTTCCTTGCACTGATTAGACCAGTGCTAAGGGCCTGAGATGTTTTACCTGCATTTGGAAGTGCTTGGATTTAGCTTTATTGAAATTGTCTAAAAAGTTTTGAATAGAATTAAATATATGTCTGCACCAGACTCTTATTACAAAGCTTCAGGAAAATTGACATTAAAACACTCTACTATCACCAACACCATCTACTCTAACCTGGTGACTCACTGCAAGTTTGTGACAGCATAAAAATAATGTTAATAATGGGCCTGGTGCGATAGCCTAATGGTTAAGGTTCTCGCCTTGAAAGCGCCGGGATCTCATATGGGTGCTGGTTTGAATCCCAGCAGCTCCGCTTCCCATCCAGCTCCCTGCCCGTGGCCTGGGAAAGCAGTCAAGGACGGCACAGAGCACTGGGGCCCTGCACCCACATGGGAGACCTGGAAGGAAGTTCCTGGCTCCTGGCTTCAGATCGGCATAGCACCAGCCGTTGCAGCCACTTGGGGGGGTGAATCATTGGATGGAAGATCCTCCTCTCTATCTCTCCTCCTCTCTGTATATCTGGCTTTGTAATAAAATAAATAAATATTTAAAAATGTTAATATTGTAGTCAGGAAGTTCACATAAAATAGAAATAAAAGATAATTTTAACTTAACATGAAATTTTTTGAAGTTCTTACACAATTTTTTCACAGTACTACTTTTTCATCAACTTTTTGATGACTCTTCATATTGTTTTCTGAAATAATCACATAATAATCACATGGATATTTTGTATCTTGTTCTGAATTACAAATGAAGATTGTGTCAACCAAGTAAATGTTATAGATGACAACAGAGATTTATAAAAGTATAAAATGTACATTATCTCACATTTAATTCAGTGTTTACAACTTTATTTATGGTCAGATATGATTTTTGGTTTTATTACAAGCATAGTTAATTCTATTTGGACACTATAACAATATTATTTAAATATGTACCTATTCATTTAAAATATGTGCACATTTGACATGTTTCTGTTGTAAGTAGATGTTTATCGCTGTGCACTTGCTGCCACTTTAACTATATCTCATAGGTTTGGGTATGAATTTTTCAATTTTAATTAGCTCCAAGGTATTTTTGTAATTTCCCATTTGGATTCTTTAATGATTCATTGTTCATTGAGAAGCATATTGTTCAATTTCCATTAACTCATTCTTTATTTCATTGTGATTTAAAGCAGCACTTTAAAAAAACCAAGATTTATGTATTTATTTCGAAGGCAGAGTTAGAGATTAGCTCTTAGTTTCTGATTCAACTTCCAATTGGATGCAAAGTCCAGAGCTGGGCCAATCCAAAGCCAGAAGCCTGGAACGTCTCCTGTGTCTCCCGCCTGGGTGGTGGGGGACATGCTGTACTATAACTTCTCAGGCGCTTTAGCGAGGAGCTCTGTTGGAAGTGGAACAGATGGAACTTGAACTGGCCCCTGTATTGTATGCCTTTATTGCAGATGGTAGATTTACCCAGTATGCCACAACACCGTGCCAAGCAACAACACATATTTTTTATGATTTCATACTTTTGTGTTGTCTTTTAATATGATCTGTCCTGGAGAATGTTCCATGCGCTGAAATTTCGAAGTGTATTTTTTAAGTGTTAAATGGAATCATTTACAAAAATAGGTTTACTTGGTCCATAATATAGTTCAATTCACATGTCTCACTGTTGATTTTTTTAGGGGGTGGGGAGGGTATGGATGACCTGTCCATTTGAATCTGTGACTTGTTGAAGTCTCTTACTCTTGCTCTCAGTTTAGTTCAAAAATGTACTTTATACATATTTTTTGGATATTCTGTCATTAGATCCATAGGCATTTACTGTCATTGTGCCTTCACATTGAATTGATCATTTGGTCATGACACAGTGACTCTCTAAGGAAACGGCTTTTTGTTAAAGTAGATTTGATCTAATGCATGCATAGGCACTCAGATTCAAAACACTTCAGTTTGAATGGACCATCTTCCTGCACCCTTTCATTTTCAGCTTGCATGCATCTGTATTGGTGAAATGAATTTTCTGAGGTCAGCAAACATTTGTTCTTGTTTTCTTTTTAAGTAAATATAACCACTGTATATATTTTAATTGGCAAATGTAGTAGGTCTACATTAAATTAGATATTAAAGGTTATTTCCAATCCCGGTCATTTAAAAAAGTCTCTATTTTAAATACTACGTTTGCCTCTTTTTCTAGTGGATTTTGCATTTTCACATGTTTCCTTGAGTCGTTGTTGGTCTTTCCTCGGCTTCTATGTATCTATTCATCTTCCACTTGTCCAGTGCAGGTGAATACCCTCAGCCTTTGCTTCTCTTGAAAAACCTTTAGTTCTTCCTTTATTAAGATGGCCTCTCTGGATAAAGTATCTGTGGTTAGCAGTTATTCTTTTTTAGAACCAGGAATACGCAACCCATTTTCCTCCAAGGCTTCTAATTGAAAAAAGGGAAAAAAATCTGCTGTTAATGCAATGGAGGTTTGGGGCCTAAAGGGTGACTGCACAGGCATTAGCAAGCACCAGCATCCCATACATACACCAGTTCATATTCCTGAATGTTCCACTTTCCATTTAGCGGCTTGTTTATACCCTGGGAAAGCAGTGGAGGATGGCTTGAGTCTTTGGGTCTCTGCACCCAAGTGTTGATTCTGAGTTGCTCCTGGGTCCTGGCTTTGGACTGGCTCAGCTCCGACCCTTGTGGACATTTGGGGAATGAATCAGCAGATAAAGATCTATTTCTCTGTCTCTTTCTCTCTGTAAATCTGCCTTTCAAAAAAAATCCAATAGAGGTTTCTTTAAAAGAAACAAACTTTCATTTTTAATTTTAAATTTAATTACCATGTGTTCTCAGGTTACGACTATAATGTGTCAAACTGAGTATCTTCTCTGCTCATTTATATTCAGGGTTTTATTAAGCTCCTGCACTTGGATTTGCATGTTTTTCTTCAGATTGGGGAAGTTTTCAGCTGCTATGTCATTGAATAGTTTTACTAAATCTTTTCTCCTCCCTTCACACTTCAAAACCCCAATAATTTAAGTATTTGTTTAAATGTGTCCCACACATCTTAGGGCTACCTTCCACCTTTATACCTTTTTTGTTTGAGAAAACCACCCGGGGTTGAAGTTCAGATATAGATTCTTCTGGATCTAGCCTGCTCTTCAGGCTTTCAACTGTGTTGTTTATTTGACTTGTTTTATTGTTAGTATTTGTTAGTTATATTTCAATATACCCATCTTTGATGAATTTCTCATCATGTCATTTATCGCTTTCCTGATTTCATTTATCTATATTCTCCTGCATCTATGTGGACATCCTTATCATCTTTGATTTTTTATGGATATTTGATCAATTTCCTTTCTTTTACCCTGTTTCCCTGACGTATCATATTTTTGACTCTTCCATGTTTCTATGTTGATGTTTGCACACCTGGTGGGTTAGCAGTTTCTATCACTATTACCTAGTAGCTTTTCTGATGAAGTAATTTTTTTTTTTTCCTGAAGGTGCACCTTCAGATAGACTATCGGGGTGGGCTATTTTGACTTTACAGCTGGATGCTGTCATCACGTTTCTCAGTGGCTACACAGGGTGCTCCTCATAGTCCCAGCAGACTGTATGCATCTAAGTAACAACTGAAAGTCAGAGGCTCGCGCTGCCAGTGCGCCATTCCTACATGGCCTGCTTGTGACAGTGCTCTGTGGGGAAAACAGTGTGTTGGTACTAACCTAAATTTCATCCTTACAAGTGGATAATTACTCCACTCTGAAGGGATGAGGGAGGAATGCAATAAGCAGTCTTGTTACCACTTAAGTTGCAATTCTAGATTACAACTAGGCCTAGAGTTCACCCTGAATGATGTGCCACGTTAAAACGAACTTGTAATCTATGGCCATTGCATGTAACTATGGATGTTTCAAGTCCAGAATAAAAATTCAACTAGTGGGCCAAGGCTCTCTCCCTGGGATTGGGACAGCCTCAAAGCTTCTATTTACATGCAGTGGTTCTACTACAGGCTCCCTCATATCTAATTGTTGGTTTTCTAGGTCCAAGTTATAGTCCTGTGTTCATTTTGATGTCCTACACCCCAGCAGCTGGAGTCTCAACCCTTTCTCTGCGCATCAGTTAAGACGGTCCCTTGGCCACCCAGACTAGCACTAAATTGGGTTGTGTGTGAGTTGTGCACGCAGGGAGCCCTGAATTCTCTGACAGATGTCTGCCAAGCACTTAAGAACTCTGTGACATGCCAAATGAAACACTTGTCTCTCTTGCCAAGACACAGCTTCCACTTGATACCGTGTCAGAAGATCTGTCTTTGATGACTGACATGGGTAGTGGAGCCTCTAGTCTCTATGTGGTCCTGGTAGGATTTAAACTGAATTATAGGGTTGATATGATTCTTAAGTAAAATGAATATTCATGTGTGATAGATTGGTAAGGCAGAAACTTGCACAACGCTGAGGCTGAGGAAAGCTCTATTCTCCCATCATGAAAATTCTGTTTAGCACGTCATAACCACTCAGCAAGATCCATATTGTCAATTAACATCATCACCATCTTCTTGAATTTCAAGAAATGATTTTACTCAGGTTTTCCAAAATTATAGGACAGGATGAAATGCAAAGAATGAAAAAACAAATGCAATTCACCTTGGCTGAGCATCTGACCATCAACACAGGGCAATAATCCCATGTTCTAGCCTTCTTGTTTTTGACATTTATTCTTAAGTAAAACATTTCTGTGTTTCAGTTCTACAGCTGGGTTCATCTCGCTGCCTTATTTCCCAATGCATATGGAGCAGTGACAATTTGTACTGTATTGGGTTTATCTATTCTTCCCTGTTAAGGTAACCATGTTTGGTATTGCATTATTTATTTATTTAAGAAAGAAGTATCCATTTATTTATTTATTTTAAGGACACAACGAAAAGAGAGATGGGAAGACAGAGCAAGCACATGAAAGCATGTGAGAGATAGTCAGAAGAGAGATATCTGCTGGTTCACTCTCCAGAGGTCACAACAGTCAGATTTCAGACAGTCCTAAGCTATAAGCCAGCAATCCTATCTGCCACCTGAGTGGCAGGGTCCCAAGTAGGAGGGAGACTTTCCGGTGGCTTTCCAGGCACAATAAGAGGGAGTAAAGCCCAGCACTCTGATATGAGATGCCTGCATTTGAAGGGAAGGCTTAACTCACTTCACCATCATGCAGTCCCTTTATTCCTCTTTGTGGTTTCATTCACTAAAATGAAAAATGGCAGGTGGAGGGTGAGTGGGAATGCTTCCAATAATTCCATAATGAAGATTTGGGCCACAGAGAGAGAATGTTAAGTATTTTGCTTTCTGCCATGCCAAAAGCCATGTCTTAGAATCCTTTCCCCAGGCTATTTCTTCATTGAGCATTTCCCATTAAGAGAGTGACAGAGAAGCAGCAGTACTTTGCTAGTCATCAAGACAATTTGTATTTTAACTTAGCTATTGATCTCTAAGCATTTCCATTGATCAGGGTGAAGGAGAGAAGAGTGATGTGAGTAGAACATAAATACCTCTAGCCATCTATATCTTATCTTCAATAAGATACATATAAGAAGGTAAGATATACCATTTAGCAATGTCACAGAACTCTCAAATATATCAGATTAAATTTGGAGGATTAAAACGTAAAGACAATAAGGTGATCTATAGATTTCAAGAAATTAAAATCAAATGCTCAAAATGCCATTTATGTTTTGACTGCTCTAGTATTCAGAATACAAAAAGCACATGAAGGTGCATGAAATTATGGAACTTAGTGTATACTTGCATTATAATATGCATAGGAAATGCCACATGCATAAGTCACAATATCCCTAATTGTTGAGAAACTCATGCTTTCAATAGAGAAATAAGAAGAGCTCAGTTTACTCAAATGAAAAGAGTTGTAGCTTTTGCCAAGAATTCTCTGCTTTATTGGTGTCCCTGAAGCAATAATTAGTATTCTTGCACATTAAAACAGAAAAGATAAGGAGTCTAGTGTCATGGCATGGTAGACTAAGCTTCTGTCTGCAGTACTAACATCTCCCATATGAGTGCTGGTTTATGTCCTGGCTGCTCTACATCCATTCCAGCTTCCTGCTTATTCACTGGGAGTGCAGCAGAGGCTCAATGTCCTGGGCCCCTGCACCCACTTGGGAGACCTACAAGCAGTTTCTGACACCCAGCTTTGGACCAACTCAGGTCTGGCTGTGGCAGCCATGTGGGGAATGAGCCACCAGAAGGAAGATGTCTCCACTGTCTTTCCTTTCTGTAACTCTGTCTTTCAAATAAGAACAAAATAAATCTTTAAAAAAGAATAGAAAAATATAAAAATGGAGATGAAAGCAAACAATGGAATCTAATCGTTAGGAGCCTTGATGAAAGCTGTATGCTCACCCACATTTTATACATAGTGAAGAGGGACACTGGATAGCCTGCTTTAATGAGAACTAGTTTTTGTGACCATCTAATATAATGTTTAGGAGCAGTGAGTCCCCATTTGGCCTTGGAATGAACTTTGCTCATTGCTTCATTGTGTATCTAAAGCAACAGTGGACTGCAGTAATGGGTGTGTTAGCACCTTCTCTCACCTCTGCCCTCCTGAATATGCCTACTTATTAAGATGCAAAAGTGCCTAATTGTAAAGACGCAATGCAATATTAAATTAGCACGATGTCCTAATTATCAAGCTGCATTTTCACTATTTTGCATTTGTGTGTCAAACATACATCTGTTTCTGCTGTGTGGAGTGGAAATATGTTACTGGATTTGTTAATTACACTTAACAGCAGAAAAATGAGGCTGGTTTGTCCATCTGGCTTTGCACTTTCACTTGAAAACATATATAGCTCAGATCCATTATCTGATTGATGGGTAATATTATGCTCATGTTTTGCAATTCATTTTGTTTGTTAAAACTGTCAAAACAATCAGCTGGCTATACTATAATCTTGCTCATTAGCAGCTGGTATCTTTTACATTTCAGTAACAGCCTGTTACAAATGTTTGAGGACAGTGAGCATTCCTGGTCAAGGACAAAGATAGTCCAATATGGGTAGCAGCCCATCCATTATATTGTAAGAACACTTTTAAATATTGTATTTACATCACATGTTATGTTAACTTTGCTTTTCTCAGAGGAATATTGTCATGATGATATTTAATGCTTGGGGCAGTAAAATATTTGTTAAAAATGTTTAATGAGCTAACTGCAAAAAATGTTCTAAAATTTCGCAAGGGAGAATGTTGGACTTGTTTTATTTTTAAATTATTTATTTAAGAGGGAAGGAGACAAGGAGGGAGGGGAAGGGTGCAGTAGTAAGAGTGAGCGAGCCCATCTGTTTGTCTCACTCACCATGTGTTCACAGAACTTGGGACTGAGATGCAGCCAGGAGCCTGGTTTCATGATGCCCCACATCCATAGCAGACATTTAATGATTTGAGCCATCCCCACCATTTTGTAAAATCTTCACTGATGAGAAACTGCCGTCAGGAATTGCAATGGGGGATCAAACCAAACCCCACTTCCTTTTTTTTTTAAGGATTTAATCAGTGATTAATTAATCCAGAAATCCAGATTGTTTATATGAAGAGAAGGAGAAACACAGAGAAAGATATTCCATCCATTGGTTCACTCCCCAAATGACCACAAGGGCTGGAGCTGAGTTGATCTAAAGCTCCACTTTTAATAATAAGTGCAATACGTGCAGACATCTTTCCTTAACTACTAAAGCAAGCAGGTGTTCGTTATGGTACGACATTTTTCTTTAGTTGTTTAATGTTTAATGAAGGACAGAGCTTTCTGTTACAGTCTTTCTAGTGAGAATGGACTTTGAATATACTTTTTTCAGTATCTCTCCAACACTAACATGTTTACTTAAATGTTTGCTTTTATAAAAAAAATATTATTTGGTGTTTTTATTTTAGGGAACACAAAATTATTTGAGATGGTCCACTGAAATTTGATTAGCCACATTTGAATATACTCTTTAACTCATACTAATGGCAATAATTAATAACTTATTGATTCTGTGATTTTGAATGCTTTCTCTAATTGTGTGATTAATTACTGTGTAGTCTGTTGGACACCACAACTTGTAGTTTCAGAATATCATCACTTTAATGTTTGTGTTAGGATCATCACAAACATGTCCCCAACAGTAAATTAATCCATCCCAGCCACTGAAAATATCAAATTTAGTAAGTAACACTATGTACTTGGGTATTAAAAATATTTATTTATTTAATTTGAAAGGCAGATTTACAGAGAAGAGTGACAGAGAGACAGAGATATTCTGTCTGTGGATTCACTCCTCAAATGGCTACAATGCCTGGAGCTGAGCTGCTCTGAGACCAGGAACCAAGAATTTCTAGGTCTCAATGTGAGTGGTGGCATCCAAGGAATTTCGCAGCCCTCCGATGCTTTCTCAGGCCACAAACAGGGAGTTGGACCAGAAGTGGAGCAGCTCGGACACGAGACATGTCCCAGAAGATATGCCAGTATAGCAGGCAGATAGTTAGCCCAATATTCCACAGCATCAACCCCCATTTGGGTATTTTTTTTAAAACACAGTGGTAAAATCAACATTATAGAAAAACCAATGATATAATAAAATCTTTTTAAAATAAGATTTGTTTATTTCTATTGGAAAGTCAGATATACAGAGAGGAAGATCTTCCGTCTGATGGTTCAATCCCCAAGTAGCCACAATGGCCAGTGCTGTGCCAATCCGAAGCCAGGAGCCAGGAATTTCTTCCAGGTCTCCCATGCAGGTGCAGGACTCCAAGGCTTTGGGCTGTCCTTGACTGCTTTCCCAGGCCACAAGCAGGGAGCTGGATGGGAAGTGGGGCCACCGGGATTAGAACCGGCGACCATTGGGATCCCGGCGCATGCAAGGCGAGGACTTTAACCACTACTTTAACCAGTACACTGGATCAAGTTTTGATGATATAATCTACTTGCTCCTCAAAGTCTTTAAGTTCCTTGAAGAGCTTGTCTCAGCAAGATGGAATAGCACTTTTTTTTCTCTTGTGCTCTTTAATCCTTATTATTCTTTCAAGTGCATAAGCTTACCACAGTCTCATGATTTACACACTTAGCCTTTTGGAAGATGAAAGCCATTGAAGTGATTTGTTGGCTTCTTGATTGATTTTGTAACACCAGACTACTTCATCGTTGCTGTGCCTAAGTCAGAATATCTACACTTCCCATTAAGCTTCTGAATCAAAAGGATTAATGTGATAGTGGAGAGAGAATGTGTTCCAAAGTAGAAATAAATCAAACTAGAAATCTTCACAAAGCAAAGGGCATGCATTTCCATTGAATAATCAAAGCAAATTATAAAAACAAAATTATCTCTTTATAAAAAAGGGGGAAACTGCCTGAAGGAAACACAATAACTAATCCTATAAAACTGTGCAGATCTGTTTTTATGGTGCATTAAAAACTTTGTTCATAAAAATATAGTACAAGTCAATCTCCAGCAAATAAGGAAATAATCTGGCATGAGCGGTACATCATTTTCGAAAAGGCAGTTAACAACAGAGTATTAAAGAATGAGTTACAGAACCTTTACAATTTGGTCCTTTCTATCACATTTCCATTACCATCAACTGTGTGTTTTTCTGGACCTACTGAAATTAAACACCTTGTGCATGCAATTCTTTCCCATAGCTCTTTGTTAAGTATTAACAAGGTGATTTCTATCCCATTTGATAATTATTATGTATATAATTATGTACAGACATAATTATAACAGAAAATCAGCCCCTGCTAACTGTATTAAAATAACTATACATATGTTGCTAGTACTTGCAGTGATGAAACATACTGACTTGTTAGGATCAGTCTTTGTATACCATAATTTCTCAGAATGATCAATTGAAGGTTCTCTAGGATTCTCCATAGAAATAAAACCAACTCTGTGTGTGTGTGTTTAGAGAGTGTGAGAGAGTGATAGAAATGAGAAACTGAATGATCTCACACGGTTATGAAGAATGGCAAGTTCATGTGTGTAATGTGTATTAGCAGATATGACTTAGAAAACTGATGTGTGAATAAAATCCCTCTATGTCTGTTCTTTGCATTTCCCACGAGGCATTCTGCAATTCTCATAAGACACAATCATTGATTGAGTAGAAGAATGACTAGTCAATACTCTGTTTTTCATACTCTCGTATGCTTTATTTGGTAAGTTCACCAAAGGTTTTTTTTTTTTTTTGAAGTATTGTTTCTCTATCATGTCTTTCTTGATTCCCTTCAAATTCCAATAATACATTTGAATCAATATTTATTCTTATTTTGCCTTTAAGACTTTCCAATTCGTTTTGTCTCTACTTGAAATGGAATAATTGCACGGTGTGCTCTTGCTATTCTGACTTATCTAAAGATGACCACTCCTTTCCAAATATGAGAGATGATTGGCTGTAAACATGTGCACTTGGTTCTCTGTATTTAGCTAATGCTTCTCAGTGATTTTATGTCCATTATAAAATTCTGTAACAATTGAGTCTTTTTTAAAAAAAGATCAAACCAATGTCTATGAGTAGGTTAATTTCAATAGAGCTTAATGTAAAAGTCTCAGATAGTTACCAATTATCTATTCACTGTAAACATAGCAAAACTCAGTGGTTACATAGTACTACAAAAAAATATATACACTCAGGAAGAAGTATGCAGAAACTTGCAAAAACAAGTTAGATTTTTACTGCAATATATAATACACTTAAGACAAAAAGACCCTATCATAAATGTAGAATTGAAGCTGATTATGAAGCTATTAGATTCTACTTTTCAAATTAGCTTTCCCAAATCTTGAGTTAGCACGCAAAACTTGCATATGTTTAGGTAGTACATTTTTGCTTTTGTAACTCATGCCTTTCTGGTTTACCACATATGCTATTCAACAAGTTCAAAGCAGAAGAAATAAAAATTCAAAAGAGTCCATCTCCAGATACTGCTTTCCTTCAAACAGAACAGTGAAATATATAGCAGTAGATAAAACAAAACTTCCCTCCTGGAATAATACTAGATGGTATCATGCCTTTGTTTCTTGGAGATATGGACACCTAAATTAATTGAGTTTTACCAAAAGATGTCTAGAAGTTTCTCCAAATAGATTATAGTGGGACCATTCTGACATAATAACATATGCCACAAACTACTTCAGGTTATAAAATGTGCTGCCAGTATGAATTGTTTTAAAAGCAGACTTGGGCAAGTAGTTGGAGAAAAGAAATATTGAAGGGCAGACCTGCTAAATCAAAAGGAAGCGAGGGGCAATAAATGCCAAGATGCTGAGTACTTGTGAGATTTACTGCAAATTCCCACTGTGCAGTAGTTTCATTTTTTTTTCCTGTGAGGAAAATGAAGTTATTATAGGGTATCATGCCAAATATCATGAAATATCATGGAAAAGCACTAAAAATTGGTTACTTTTCTTATAAGATTCCTGAAGAATATTTTTGTAAGAATCAAGAGCCTAACCCAAAACTCAGTGAACTGTATTTTTAACAACAAAAGAAATATTCTTTGTAATTACCTTTAATTAATTTCTTAATACAGGAAATTTTTTATTTTAATTTTACTAACATAAAGAAAACATCATAGGTGGAAGTGTAAGAACAAAAGCCAACATCTCCTCCGTGTCTTCACTCTCCCTCCTTCTATACCCATGCATTTTTTATTATGATATATTTGCATGGATGTTTATATCAATTTTTATAATAAATAGTGCATTATTTTGCACATATAGATATTATTGAATCGTCTCCAGATGTGGTATGTGTGTTAGCCTTGTATTTCCAGTAAACAAGATACATTTCATTTTTGATCACATTCATTCTCAATCTATGCATTATTAACCTGTATATTTTAGTAGGATGACTAATGTATCTAACAAACTAACTGGCATTTGCGGAGTTATGTCTCATAGAAACATCATTTATGAACTCTAACAGCCTTAGCAAATGTAAATTTGAAATTCAGATGAAGTCTTAGAATTGTATTCATGAACTACACGAGTTGAATCAAATTCAAAGGATCTGAAACTGAAATGCCTAGAACAAGCTTGCATCCCTATCAAAGTAAATGCTTCTTTTTCTGCCACCTTCTTGAGGAACTCCTCCAGAATCCTTTCATCCTTGAACTCCGTGCAAGTGTTGGAGTTCAAGACCATTCCTTTTCCCAATGGGATGAACTCATGCTCCAAATCTTTATAGAATAAAGAGGTTGATCTTCCAGCTGCTAGGAGTGTTGTCAAGAGAGAGCCACAGTTCAGTCACTGCACCCTTCAGTTTCTTCCTCGGCTTCATACAGCTATTTGGATCAAGTCACATCATCAGAGATGTGACTCCCACACTGTGACGGGTTGAACAACGTTGCACAGACTTGGTCATTTGGGCTAATTCAGGGCATTTGTGATCAACACCTTTGGATTCAGGACTGCATTTCAGGTCCATAGAAGTCAACTAGAGTTCATCTCAGCTGGAGTTATCCTTCTGTCTCTTCTTGCTTCCTCTTTTGTACAGTATTGATTTCAAGTGCAATCCCTAACAAACAGCCTGGAAGCCAAACTGTCCAAGTGTGCTCCTTCAGAAATCTGATTTGCAACAGCACTTGCAAACATTAACCCTTAAATGCGTTTAGCCTTGTTTCTGATTACATCAAAGGTGCAAAGGACTTTCTCACCTCACAGACCTGTTTCCTTACATGGCTATATTCATGCAAATTTAAAAAATTTCCACTCATCTGTGAGATAGAGAGGTTAGGTTACCCATGTGGTATAGCTTGAATATTGGGTGCCCACAATAACCCGTGTGTACTAAAGCTTTGATCCCTCAAGTCTTACATTAGTGTACAATAATTAAACATGCAAAATTACTAAAATTACAGTATATGAACATGTGATCTTTAAGAATCCAGTGATTTGTGGATTTGGAAAAGCTCATTGGGATGGAGTCTCATTATTGGATCACAGTAACTCTACATAAAGAAATCAGGTAAAAATACAATTTAAGAGTGTCAGATTTATACACATACTCATGTACATCCACACACAGAGTCATTCACAAGAACCCTCCTCATTTTTGTAAAGAATTCAAAATTTTTATCACTTTTGTATGTTAGTCTCTTGGGTATTTTGTTCCCACTTACTTTGTTACCAGATTTCATGTTGACACAGAAGCCGGCAATCTTTAATATAACTCTGTGCCAGAATATCTCATAAGCGATGTGTGGCTAGAATATTGTCATTAACAATCAAATGTGATTTTTGTATAAAGCAGAGTATGCTTATGAAAACTCTGCATTTACTTCAGTTTTCTCTTGTTTTTTTTTCTGTACTCTATGTATATTAATGAAAGTTAAAATCTAATTAGAAGGCAAGGAGAGAATTTAATCTAAATCGAGCTGTTAAATATTTTAAAAGAGGAAAGTATCTAAGTATTAACTGTTCTAAGTAGAGAATACATAAAGAAAATACCTCCTGCGTTGGTCTGCCTTTGTTCTTTTGCTTTGAAGTTACCTGTGTATTGAAATGGGTGTAATTTATTCTAGACTCGAACAGAAATCAAAATAAGTGTTTCGGCACAGATGTAACAAAGTTCATGTATGTAACTCCCCTCACCAAATCACCTGGGCATCTGAGAACACTTGACTATAGGGAACAGCTGAAGTATTTATAAACGGAAACGTCTGAGAAGGATAATTATACCCAAATGCATAAAGAACCAGGTTACAGGCTTTGCTTGAAGGACAATTTACTGAAACTTGAAAGCATCATGGGATTAAGTGCTAACAATGTGAAGGATCATTATCTGAGAAGTAGTATTTCAGAATTTCCTCTACAGTTCTCCGCGAGGTTGAGAGAGGCAGCACAGTGATTCCTCTGCTCGACTGCAGCTGTCGGAGGCACTGAAATCGGCACGCTTGAGTATCATAGTATTTTTTAACTTTTTTGCAAGGAATGCCTTCTTGCACATGTTGCATATTACCTTAAAATACTAAATGCTGTTGCCTTATCTGTTATATTGTATAAAGCAACTCCTTTAATACAACAGAAAAACTAAGTATGTGAAATTTTAAAAGGTAAAAAAAAATTATTCAATAAGGAAAGGACACCTGATTGAAGTGGTGTGTTTTTTATTCACAACACTGAAAATGTATCTACCCTGATTCAATTCTAACTTCAATCTACAATTCAGTGTTTAAGTGAATCCTCCTTGGTGGTAAAAACACTGACTCATTGTCATAATTTCAATAGTTAGCAGAGCTAGGCATAGACTAGTAACTCCTTTACTATTGCCTAAAATGTGTTTGGTACCTGATTCTGAGAAAAAATATCAAATTGGCAAATTGGAGCTTTTTCTGGAGGTGAAAACATCTAATTTAAACTTTTTTTATTTTGCAATAAACCTGAAATGGCAAACTATTTTGATATTTCAAAAACAATATCATTACTGTGATTTTTGTTGAGCCAGAAAACCAAACTGTCTAATTCTAAGCAGCTACAAATGATTTCACTTTTGTGCCCTTAAAAAAATTTAAATGCAGCAGCTTGCTAAGTTATATTTAAGTTAAATGAACCTTTTAGAAGTATAGAATTTTCACTTTGCAAATGACTCATTTGGTTGTAGATTGATAGGACCTTAAGATTAGTAACCATCGTTTCATGTGTCTCATAATTCAGTAATTTTCTAATCTTGTTAAAAGCATCATTTTAGACACCATCCCATTTATACTTCATTTTTCTTCTTTATAACTTAAAGTGAATATGATATTCATATGCACTTAAAAATTACCTAATTAATTTTCACACATCCTAAATATTCATATCTACAGCCTGTCATTGCTTAGTAAACATGTAATTGCTTTAAGGAACCCCATATAAGAAAATAAACAAATTACTCAGATGATTTCATATATACCAAGAGTCAGAATGTCTAAATATGATTTTATGATTCCATCCAAATTTTTACATTAAGCATGAAATTTTGTTCTCTACCAAAAAAAAAATCAGTTATTCCGGAGATATTTATTCCCTCTTTACTTTTAAAGAAAGAAACAACACTATTTATAAAGTAGAAAACTCCTCTGTAACAAACCATGACCTTTGTTGGGATTGTCCCCATTTATAAAATATCTTCAGGAAAACACAAAAAAGTGAAAAAAAATAACACAATCATAGACAAGGTATTTAAGCCTTATCCATGGGCAATGCACAAATGTGTTTTTTGCTCAGAAAACATTGATCTGCTGTCGAATCCACAGCCTCACAAAAAGGATCAACTTTAGAGAATGGGCAACATCCACATAAAGACAGGAATGTTTAAAATTCCCCTTGGACTTTTGCTCTTTGCGGTGTAGATTGTATTCAGAGTTTGATACCTTTAAGTCATGTTTTCAAACATTGGAAAGATTTTTAAGAAATCATTTTCCCAATGCAACAAATTAAATTATACAATTTCAAAGTGCTATCTCATCCACAGCATCACTGGAAACCTTCCCGGGGGTGGAGGGGAATTTCTGCTTTCTTGGTTATTTGCAAAAATCCCACCACCATTTAATATGTAATGAATCGTAAATATTAGTGAACAGAAATTGGAGTTTTTTGAAGCAAAATTGAAAAGATTTCTTAAAGTGGCTTAAGATCAGCTTCTTACCTTATATAATAAATATCATTTTTGCTACATACTTCCCAGCTGTTTAATGATCTTCAGTATTAATGTTTACATCATGATGTTTAAATGACTGAGATGTATAACAAAATTAAGATGAGATCACTCTATTTTAAACTGTAATGCATTAGAAGCATTAGAAGGGTAGAAGTAAGGATTGTAATTAAAGGCAACACTGATTCAAATGATTGGGTATGTGCCAGTCTATTGGGCGCAATGTCAAATTTGAAGTTTAAATAGGTGCCGTAAAATGCATGTAAAACTTCAAGGTGAGATGCGAAATGAACAAACTTACAAAGGGAATTTAGAACTACTTGAATGATTCTTGAAATCACTCCCTAACTTTGAATATATGCAAACATTAAAGAAGTCAGTATGTGTCACAGGTTGAAGTACCAACTTGCAGCATTAACATCTCATATCCAAGTGACATTTTGAATCCCACCCGTTGCACTTCTGATCAACATTCCTGTTGATGTGTCTACAAAGACAGTGAAAGACAGCCCAAGCATGTGGGTCCCTGGAACTCACATGAAAGACCAAGACAGAGCTCCAGACTCTCCTGGGTGAACTACTGAATAGGAGATATGCGCGCTCTCTCTCTCTTTCTGTGTGTTGTCAAACTCTGCATTACTCTACTTTTCAAATGATAGATATTTTTAAAAACATGTATGGAAAATACATCTTCTAACACAAAGAAATGTATATGTCTTTCTCACATTAGCTCAAGTGAAAAGGGTATCAATGAGATAACCTGGAATGAGTAATACTTGCCTCTCATATTTAATGAGAAACTTTAAACTTATTTTGATGTAAATGCTTGAAGAACAGGGTAATAATACATTGGTCCATGGTAACATAGGTGAAAGAGATTGGTTGATAAATTTACAATGCTTTAGGAAATAGTAGCATTAGTAAGATAACCAATTATGAGCCCAATGGTTTTAAAGGAATCATATAGAAAAGAATCTTTTATCAATCTCAAAGAACTTAAAATGGCAGAAATCAATAAAGAAATTGCTAACAAGCTGAAGAAAGAATAATGGATCAGTAACTTTGTAATGTCTGTGAAATGAAAGAGTAAGAAACCTCCAAATTTCCTAAAATATTTCATGTGATTATCATGTTTAAATACTTGGGTGTGGTAGGCCATTTTAAATTATCACAAGTCAAGGAAACCTTCTCTCTCCATTATTTCCTATCCAACATTCCTATCTTACTACATATCAGACTGTGGTTATGATTAATTCATGAAACTAAGAATTTTAATTGCTTATTAGTTATTGTGAAATATGAAATGAAAGTTTATACATTGTATAGGAGTAACTTTAAGATAAACGGAAAGACAGAAAGAGACGGCCCGCATCCGCTGGTTCACTCCCCATATGTCCACCATATCTGAGAATGTGGAGAATAGTGATCTAAGAATAGTGGAGGGCTGGGGCAACAACCTGTGTTTCCCACATTGTGACAGTGGCCCAATTACTCAGTCACAACTCAGCCTTCCAGGTCTGCATGACAAGGAAACTGAGTCAGGAGGTAAAGGCATGCATCAAATATGCGTACCCTGATGTGGGATGCGGGTGCCTTAACTAGAATTTTAGCTGTTAAATTAAATGAATTTCCTCACTAAATGAATTTTCTATGAAGATTGGGAAAGAATGATAGAATTATTCTCTTCTGGTAGAAATGCGTTATTCTTGTTTAATGTATTGCTAGTGCACATAAAATAATATTCAACTTGGGTATCATAACATCCACAAATATCCTTCGGAGATGAAATACTTTTAATAAAACAATAGATCATTTCATTTTTTTTATTTTCTGCCTTGAATTTATATCTTAAAAATGTGTGTGCAGGCTTGGCACGATGGCTTAGTAGCTAAATCCTCACCCTGCAAGTGCCAGGATCCCTTATGGGCACTAGTTTTTATCCCAGCTGCTCCACTTCCCATTCAGCTCCCGGCTTGTGGCCTGGAAAAGCAGTAGAGGATGGCCCAAACCACTGAGAACCTGCATTTGAGTGGGAGACCCAGAAGAAGTTCCTGGTTCCTGGCTTGGGATCAGCTCAGCCCTGGCATCTGCAGCCCCTTGGGGAGTGAACCAGCAGTCAAAAGATTTTTTCTCTCAGTCTCTCCTCCTCTCAGTAGATCTGCTTTTCTAATACAAACAATACATGTTTTTTAAAAATATGGTTGGACACAATTAATAACATGAATTCAAAATTTCCATATTATGCAAATAAACTTTCAGTCTTCCAAGTGTATCCATAACAGCAGAAGAATATTAAGGCAGTAAAAGTATTCAGTACAGAGCACTCAAACTTAGAGCTGGACAGAATCAACTCGATGTTCTACAAAATAATACATAGAAGCCAAAGGGTTTTTTAATTTTTAGGAATGTGTGTATTTTCTATATGTTTTTACAGGAGTCCTCGGAGCCCAAACAGTGCGAACAGTGAATTTCATGTGTAATTATGAAACTGAAGACTATATGAGAGCAATGCTGAGGTGCTATTTATCACATTTTTCTCACATTAGAAGTTATACAAACCAAGCCACTCTTTTGACATCTCATTTCAAAAATAGCAAATTTGTCATTAAACCAGGGCTATAAATTCGAGTTATTGATATCTCTATCGGCACAGTGGCATGAGAAGCTATAAATATTACTTACATTCTTATTACAAACTTGAAAGTCCAACTTAGGAGAAAGATAAATCACTCTTACTTCTCAGAAGATAACCCTGAAATGGACCAGGGAATAATGTAATGGTTCCATATAATAAAATGAATTTAAATTATTCAAGCTTCTACTTACTTTAGTCTCATCAAATTTCCTTATACTCAAAAAATTTAAGTTAAGAAAAAGTAATCATACCTTTCATGAGTTCGTTAAGCATGTATTCACATAACTGGAGACAATCTAAGAAATGAAGATCTACTGGTGAAGGAGATTAATGCATAATATTGTTGGCATGAGGAAAGCATCCTAACACAGAGGGCATGTGATGGTTCATTACGGTTTAGGCAGAAATTGCCTTTTAATTCTCTTATGGACTAACAAATCTTATGAATTTCAATTTAAAAAATCATCTCCAATAGTCTTCTGAGAAAAACTCTGGACAATACCACTGATTTGTTCTGCAGGGCTTACTGGACTCTTCTCCCCAAAGCCCCTGATGGGCGGAGGCTTCCCTGAAGCTCACTTGAAGCTGATCATTGCTGAGTTTCTCTGATTCTCTGGTATTGCCCTGTGAAATCATGTTTGAGCACAGGAACGCCACTGCTCCTTTAGACTCTGGCAAGCAAGTTAAGGGAATGATGGTGGCAAGGATCAGTTCCTATGAGAACTCCCAATATGAGGTCACTGGTTAAAATGAATTAGAAGGGTCGTAACATGGGAACTAGATATCTCTGTACCTGTGACCTGGGATGAATATAGATAGGGTCTACAAATAAAACTGTCAATCATTGTGCATTTCAGATTGTTCCTACTAATTTCCTTTGTGTTCACATAGAAGATATACATTGAGGCAAGATGTCCGACCTAATCATGTTATTCAAGGTTCCTGGCTTAGCAAAGCCTTGAGTCATCTGATATCCACATGACTGAATTTTATCATTGTTTCTCTTTCAGGACCCACCTCTCTCACTGTCGTTTTTACATTTGTTGTGCTGTTTCTCCATAAGCACTCAACTCATACTATGCAATTGTTGGTTGTCATTGTATTCAAATTCCAGTTATTTATGATGGCTGACCACTGCCTGGTTCTTCAAATACAGCCTGGATAAGTAGATCACAACACCATGCTGGTTTTCCAACTTGATTTACTTCTCCACATTTTCATTTACTCAGTTCTTTTCCTCCTAATTTCTGTACCCTGTATTTTCTCACTTTTTAGGATATGGTTTACCTATTTTTATTGGCCTCTCTTTTATTTGTAACTTAAGTTTAAGCATAGGCTAGATTTTGGCAACTTCCAAATTTTATATATGCATATATATACATATATATATGTGTGTGTTATATGATGTTTTATATATGTATGTATATGAATGCACACCACATAGCTTGCTTGGCATCTCTGCTTGAAATATTTCTTGGCCAGCAGTACTTTTTCTAGTTCCATCTCTGCTCTTCTCTGTGTTATAACTTTCATGTATCCAGATTTTGTGCTATCCTTTATTAATTTCTTTACCTCCCATCAAATGCATCCAGATACTCTTGTTCTTCCGGTCCTGAGTTCCAGCCAGCATCCTAGGCTTGGACCAGACACTAAGGTCTGTGTGTTTGTCACTCCACGTACACAGATGCTGACTCAGATAATTCCTTTTTGTTATAACTGCCCAAGAACTTTATCTTTTATATTATGGCTCTTCAAAATGCCATATACTCCTGGCAGCCCAAAATTTTGCTAAAAGTTTACCTTCGCAACCTTCTGATGGATTTATTTTGAACAACCTAGACAAGGTAACAGTTCTAGCCCTTTGTTGAGTTTTGTGTGAACACTCTAATAATTGGCTGTTTGCTTTTTTCTCCCCCATAAAATAGTCCTTAAAAAAACTCTGCTTCAGCCAGATCTTTTGGGTATTTTCTCTGATAAAAACTTCCCTCTTGATTGCTATGATAAAAGGCATCTTCCAACTTAACAAATTCTATTTAAGTTTTAAAAAAAGGGGGTGGTTTGGGAGTCTCACTGGCAGCTCCTCAATAAGAATGTCTCTTCTGACGGCATACATGTTTCTCTATCACCTTTAGCTTGCAGCTTCAAAATCCTAATATACACCCATTTTCCTTTAGAATTGGATTATTTTAGACAATGTTAGGTCCAAAGCACATAAATAGCTTTAATGAAAATAGCATTTTGTGGCCAAAATTTTCTTATTTTGTGATATTAGGAATCCCACTTACTAAGTGAGACAGGATTTGTGAGAATATTATGTTTAATTACCTAAAATATAGAGTGCAGATATTTCTATTTTAATCGTCTGATTCTGGAAAATATTCTTTTCCTATGTGTGACGCTGAGTTGAAAACGTGTTCCTCTTCTATCAGAGAGACATAGCCAATTCTGCAATAATGGCTGGTGTAAGCACAGTAGAAAGCAATGTATAGCCTTACACTGAAATCTGTAACAGGTTTCAGGGGTGATTTTTTTTTTTTTAAATGTAAAGATATTTTATTATTTTATTGGAAAGTCAGATATACAGAGAAGAGGAGAGACAGAGAGGAAGATCTTCCGTCCAATGGTCTACTCCCCAAGCGGCCGCAACAGCTGGAGCTGAGCCGATCTGAAGCCAGGAGCCAGGAGCCAGGGGCTTCTTTTGGGTCTCCCACGTGGGTGCAGTGTCCCAAAGCTTTGGGACATCCTTGACTGCTTTTCCAGGCCACAAGCAGGGAGCTGGATGGGAAGTGGGTCTCCTGGGTAGAACTGGCACCCATATGGGATGCCAGAGCGTTCAAGGCGAGGACTTCAACCACTATGCTATTGTGCTGGGCCAGGAGTGATTATTTTGAATATTATGCATTTTGTGAGGCTGACAGACTTTATATTTCCCTATGCAGGATACAAAATTACTAACAGGTATTTTCCAAATGTTATTGTGATGATTTAACATGAATAGATCTAAACTAAATCAGGATTATTTCATGTATCTTTAAGGAACAGTACTTCTCATAGATGACTTTTCATTACATCACCAGCATATATTTTCTACAGATCCATAAACAGAAACTGAAAAATTTCATAATCATAAGAAATATATTTTTTCATTTTGGTGCTATAATCTTTAAAACAGAGAATTAGCTGGTCCATTAATTGAGACTAATTATCTTTAAAATTCTGAAAAATAAAACATCCACCAATCAACTGATGTTTAGTTGGTATGTCGGCATAATTTTTATCTACTTTAACACTTAATATTTGATATAATCACAGAGAATCATGGAATGCAATCACTGTTACTATTTTAAATGCCATCCTAAACCTAGGCATATTGTAACTCTTTAGATACAATTTTAAAAATAAACACAAAATTTACTTTCTCCTTTAAAATATGTTGGTATTACTTCTTTGCAAAACCAATTTAGTTCCTTATTTCTCTATCATAGGTTACTAAACTGATGTTATTTTATACACCAAAATACTGCTTTTGTTCCTTATCGATCACTCTGTATGAAATGAAAGATAAAATAGCTCAGATTGTGAAGAAATCCTAGTATATATTAAGAGATGTTGGTTCCAGCCTAAAGTGAAACTAATGCTCCCGTCTTTTTGGCGTATTGTTCTAGATTTTAGAACTTTGTGCAGTAACGTCATTCTATTTATATGAGAATGCATGTGATTTTATTTTTGATAGGTGAGACTTAAATTTTCTATGTCATAAATCTAACTACTAATGGGAAAGTAAGGATTAAAACTAGGAAGACCAAGTTATAATTATCTTTGGCCAGAGAACCTTCTTTAGTAGTGAATATTGAGGCTTTGTGCGATAAAGCTTTTAGGAACATGAAATATTTTGGTATATGCAGATACAAAACCTACAATGGGTGTCATGGTTCAAATTAGGCTTGGGGAAAAAAAGCTTCAGATTGTTAGTATTCTCATATGCTCAGTAAGTCACAATCTATACTCTATGTCTATTTTGATCAATTTTGGGGGATGTTGCTGCACTTACATCTTCTAAGCCCTGGTTATTCATTATCCTGCACTTTCCCCGGCTCATCTGGAACATGCAGCTTTTCATGTATAGTTCATGCTGAGGAATTTTGTGTAACTTCCACAAATTCAACAAATGTGCATTTGAATATTGTTTCTCCCAAGGAACAGACTCGTTAGCTATTGTCTTCTGTTCATCCTTTGCTTGGCAACAGTAATTGAGTAATAAGAAAGATGAGAGACAAGACTTACATTATGTGTGATCATGAACTAAATATGCAAATGAATGTAGAACAGGTAAAGCACTTCAGCTAACGTGATGCCGGGATTATTTCATTGAAAAGAGCTTGACATTTGATGTGACTTACTGTGGAACTCTTCAGGGAAAGGTGAAAGGATGTGGCTATTATGAACAGTGACAACAGTCATGATTACCTGACAGGTAAGTAGCAGTTTTCAAATAGATTAAATGGGACATGCAATTTGCTCCCTGGCTTCTATTCAACATGAAGAATTCAAGCAGGTTTATTGTCTTAACAGCTCAAACATGCAATAATAAACACTTGTAAGTTCATTATCTGTTTTTCCAAAAATGCCAAATAACGTTTTTTTCTTAGTGTCATTGGCCCAAGTTAAATAAATATTTCAATTCAGATAATCTCTCTCAAGAGAGGTGGCATTCATTCACTCTGAAATTCCTATTACCCTCTCAAGCCATATTATTAGGTTTGTGGTGCCATGTAACAGTCCTTAGGGCATTGGTTAAAAACCAAGGGCCCTGCGTGGTAGCCAAAAGGCTTCAGTCTTCGCCTTGCACATGCTGGGATCATATATGGGCGCCAGTTCTAATCCTGATAGCCCTGCTTCCCATCCAGCCCCCTGCTTGTGGTCTGAGATAGCAATCAAGGACCACCTGAAATCTTGGAATCCTGCATTCACACGGGAGACTCGGAGGAGGCTCCCGCCTTCAGATCGGCTCAACTCCGGCCATTGCAGCCGCTTGGAGAAGAAATCAGTGGATGAAAGGTCTTCCTTTTGGTTTCTTCTCTTTTCTGTATGTCTGACTTTGCCATAAAAATAATTAAATTTTTTAAAAAATCCACCACAATGTGAATTTTGGAAACTCTAATTCACAAGACTAGTATCTTTAATGAAAATCAGCTTAAAATCTGAATGTGTTCCCCAAAAGGAATGATACTGTATTTTTATTTGAGATAGACTCAATGTGGTTTGCTCAACCTCTTCTAATTTATACAGAAAAAGCTTAAAGCAGCCAGGCATAAGCTAGGCTGAAGGTTGGAGTCAGAAACCCAGTAAAAGCTTCACACACTTGAGCCATCTCCACAACTTTCACAAAGTGCATATAATTAGAAAGTTGAAATTGATGTGGAGCTGTTACTCAAACCTCAGAATTGTGAGATAGATTATGGATGGGCCAATCAATGTCTTGATCGTTAGGCCAAATGACGAGCCCCATCAGTTACCCTCTACTTTGAGTTGCTCATTGAAATACTTTTCCAATTTGTTAATTATTAATGACTTATTGATAAGGGCATTGTAATATTCTCAAATGGATTTTTCTGACAGGCATCTCTTTGGCAATGTACATTTCATGAATAGTTTAAAGGAAAGTTTCTGATTAATGATCAATAGGTTTCAGATTGAGAATTACAAGGAAATATAAGAAAGGATAATGGCAAGTCCCATCCCTTTGGATACAGTCCACTATGTACAACTCCGATAGTGTTGATATCTACATCCTGTGGAATGTAAGTCATTTGTCCCAAAACATTTAATATAACACAATGGGCTGTCATAAGACAACTGTGGAAGAAAGTTTTCAAAAATACGGACAATGCGAGGTAAAACATAGTCAATGCTCAGACACGGTTTTGTAATTCAGGTAGGCAAATGGAAGAGAGAGGTTCTTGAATAAGTTCAAGTCCTGAAAATAATCTTCCACAGCTGCCTTTCCTGCTGTCTGGGATCTTGGCTTCATCCTGGGGCTCCAGTTCCACCCCGGCCAATCTTTTAGTTGCATTAAAGGCTGGAAAAGTTTACAACAGTTAAATCACTGTGCCAATAAAATATTGTGGATTTCACATCTGCCTTTATTTCATGTCCTCTTATTCATTTTTCTGTCCCATAAAGACAAGGTTTCTGCTGGCACAGTTTTCTTTAGAAATATAGATTCCACAGGAACTGACTCTATTAGATTAGAAAGCACTTTGACCAATTATTCAATTATTCAATTATTCTTTACCCTCCCAAAGTCCTCCAGTTGCAGTGATGCAGTATGGAAGCTGTGTCTCCAACTACAGTTGGACATCACACTTGTGAAGCAGTGCTAAAGCTTTAGGCTTATTTTTTGTATCTTTTTTTTTTTTTCCTGAACCCTTTTCGTTTAATGATTATTGCCTCAATCTGTCTCTTCTCGCTGATCACTGTGGGCAGCAAGAAAGGAGGGAGTACCGGCAAAAGTTTATCAGAAAACTCCTTAGCTCTACATTCAATTCATCACTTAGAAGTTGTACTTTTCTCAAAACTGCAGGACACATTTGACAAGGAATCTGCTACCACATACAGTGTATTCTTTCTTTCAATTTTCAATAACTTCTTTTTTTTGGTTCCTTCAGGGCCCTCTTGAGGAGCATTGTAAAGTCCAGATTTCAAATAAATGTCAGTTTAAAGATTTCATCTTCTGGAGAGGTAATTTACAATATCTCCACCATGTTCCTCACTTCTTTCTGAACTCTAACCAGCATTGCCTTAATGCATATGTTTCTACTAACAGTTTCCTCAAGGAAAGGGGAACTTTTAGATAACCATTCTTAAATTTATCTCAGACTTCTGCTGACCAATTGTATAATCATTCCTGTACTTCTTGTTTTTATCATGAGAGTACCCTACTTTTAGTACCAATTACACATTACTTTTTATTGCTATTTTACTATCTTATGATATTTTAAGATTTTATTACTATGCATTTAGTGGCTTAAACCAATCTCCACTTATTAATTCACACTTCTATTATAGGTCAGAAAAATTTGATTCTGTGATTGAGTTTTATCCATAGAGTAAGCAAAGCCAAAATCAAGAAGTTGATTGGACTGAGGATTTTGTCTGGAGGCTTCAGGGAAAATTCAGTTTCCAAGCTCATTCTTCTTCTTGGCAGAATTCATTTCCTTGTGGGAGAGGGACTGAAATCCCTGCTGTTCTCAGCAACTAAATTCATGCATTATTTACCACTCAGTGGCCCCCTCCGCGTTCAAGTCAGCAATGGGATATCCAAACCTTTTCATTCTTTGAATCCCTTAGCTTCTTTTTTTCTGCCATCAGGAAAAAAAGAAAAAAGAAAAAGAAAAAAGGCTTGTTAAAATAAAAATTGCTTTTAAATGACTCCAATGATTAGGTGTCACACTCAAATATTTTCTCTATTTTAAGGTTGACTGTGTTACCTAATGAGAAAATAATCATGGGATAAAATCCATCAAAGTCAGAGTTCTGAAGATTATCCAGGGATGGTTCAATGGTAAAGAAGGTGCCAAGTATCTCAAGTAAGGTTAGAATTCTGCCTCCTATTCCTTTGAAAAGAGAATATTAGATAAACCATAAGGTAGAAAATAATTTGAAGGTATGCATTTGTAACAGAATGGTAGTATAGGGATCACATCAGGGCATTCTGAAAATGTCAACCATAAAGAAAGGTATTTGGCGAGTGGGTTGGTGGATCTTTGTCCTAGTGAATGGGAGGGTTGCTTCTGATTGCAAAATACTCAGGTTTGAATCTCAGCTCTTGCTCCTACTGCAGCTCTAACCAATGCGCATCCTGGAAGAGAGCAGTGATGATACTGAGTCCTCACTGAAAGACCTAGGATGCGTTCCTGGTTGCCCACTGTGGCTGGCCTAGGCCCTGGCCATTTCAGTTGTTTGGGGGAATGGATCAGCAGACTGGGAAGTCTGTCTCTCTCTCAGTCTATCTTTCCCTCTCTCTATTTTTTTTTAAACTATCAAAATAAAAAACGAATATACAATTCTACAAAGTGTCAGAAAATTAACACATGGAAAATTGTGTAGTGCATTCATTTATCAGGATATTGCACCTTAAAGCCACAATAAAGCATAATTTCACCTACACTAAAATTACAATGATTGAAATAAAGGAACACCAAATGACACTTCAATTTGTGAAGCTTTATAGCAATTTAAGCTAATATCACTGGTGGAGATGTAAATTACATAATCACTGTGGAGAAATGGACAATCTTTTTTAAGATTTATTTATTATTATTGCAAAGTCATATATGCATAGCAGAGACAGAGAGGAAGATCTTCCATGTGATGATTCACTCTCCAAGTGGCTGCAACAGCCAGACCTGAGCCAATCCGATGCCAGGAGCCAGGAACTTCCTCCAGGTCTCCCATACAGGTGCAGGGTTCCAAGGCTTTGGGTTGTCTTTGACTGCTTTCTCAGACCATAGGCAGAGAGCTAGATGGGAAGAGGGGCTGCTGGGATTTGAACCAGTGCCCATATGGGATGCTGGTGTGTGCAACGTGAAGACTTTAGCCACTGGGCTATGGTGCTGAGCCCAGAACTGGCCAATCTTTGCTTACCAGGTGGAAGATGCATCTTCTTCATAACTCACCAAGTTCACTGACAGATGTTTTGTCTTGGAAGACATGAATAGAATCTGCATAACTGCATTGTTCATGAACTGGAAATAATAAATGCTAGTCAACAAAATATAAGTTATGGTATCATATAATAGAAAGTGTGTCAACATTAAAGCCTAAATAAAACACTGGTAAAAACACAGGAATGAGCCTTAGAAAATCATATTGAACAATAAACAGATGGATGGATATAGATAGATAGATAGATAGATAGATAGATAAAACAAATTGCATACCCTATGATTCAGCTCATATAAAACTCAAAAAATGCAAACTTGGTTTGCAATTACAGATCACAAATGGTTATTCTTGGGGAGTAAATTGAACTGGAATTCTGTGAAAATAGATACAAAAGAACACTTTGGAGTAAAAACTGCCCACTTTACTAATTTATTGCTTAGTTTATAGAGATTAATTTATGTTTTTAATTGGATGTTAAGTTCTATACCTTTTTGTACATTCAACATAGGAATTAATGATGGAATTAAAACTCACAAAATACATTTATATTAGTAATAATGTAACGATATTATATCAGTACGGTTTATGAGTGCTTCTTATAATACTGTCATGCAAAAATATTTATACAATACCCTTTTTTTAAACATGCATGTCTTTAGGCTGTGGTTCGTGTATTTAAATTTGATTTTTTAAAAGATTTTATTTATTTTTATTACAAAGTCAGACATACAGAGAGGAGGAGACACAGAGAGGAAGATCTTCCGTCCAATGATTCACTCCCCAAGTGACCGCAACGGCCGGTGCTGTGCCGATCTGTAGCCAGGAGCCAGGAACTTCCTCCAGGTCTCCCACATGGGTGCAGGGTCCCAAAGCATTGGGCTTTCCTCGTCTGCTTTCCCAGGCCACAAGCAGGGAGCTGGATGGGAAGTGGAGCTGCCGGGATTAGAACCGGCACCCATATGGGATCCCAGGGTGTTCAAGGCAAGGACTTTAGCCGCTAGGCCACGCCGCCGGGCCCTAAATTTGATTTTTAACACATAAAACATACATACAGAGTCCACCCATTACTATCCATAGCACAGATGAATACAATATATATTCATCTTCAAAAAATTTCTTTTTATACTAGGTATAACAGTGTGTATATTAAAAATAATTTTCCACTGCATGAAATCAATGAAATTTTTTTTTAGAAAGTGGAATATGATGCACATGTATTTTTTTCTTCTAAATGTGTTAAGAACTATTTTCTCTGCTTCACTGCACCTTGGATCACTATGGTGGTGTCAGCAGAACTTGCCGATCCTGGACAACCCATGACCATTGAGAAGCACACGGAGCTATTCTCTGTCACTTCGGTGCTAGAGATTGTGTTGCTGATAGACAACTGCTATGGTGGCGACTGAGATACTCAACTGTCTAAGAACCAAAAGAAATTACAACATGGCTAATTTTGGAGATTCAACAAGAAAATGTGAAGAGTCAAGATTTCTCTGTCTGGAGTAGGAATGTCAAGCCCACAGGCCACATATGTCCAGGAAATCATTTGCTCTGGCTCTGCTGAACATTAAGTTCAATAAATCTATAGCATGCTATTTTTTTTAAAAAAGATGTATTTATTTTTATGGGAAAGGCAGATATGCAGAGAGGAGGAGAGATACAGAGGAAGATCTTCCATCCCCAAGTCGCCACAACAGCTGCAGCTGCACCGATCTGAAGTCAGGAAACCGAATCCTCTTCCATGTCTCCCATGCGGATGCAGGGTCCCCAAGATTTGGGCTGTCTTCTACTGCTTTCCCAGACCACAGACAGACTGCTGGATGGGAAGCCGGGTGGCCTGGATTAGACCCACTACCCATATTGGATCTTGGCGCATGCAAGGGGAGGACTTAACTGCTAGGCTACTGTACCAGGCCCAACATGCTAATTTTGTAGCTGATAATTTTGTTTGGCCTGTAATGATGCCACAAATATCCAAATGAGTTTTTTTAAAGATTTATTTTATTTTTATTGGAGAATCCGATAAACAGAGGGGAGGAGAGACAGAGAGGAAGATCTTCCATCTGATAGCTCACTCCCCAAGTGACCGCAACGGCCGGTGCTGCACCAATCTGAAGCCAGTAACCAGGAGCTTCTTCTGGGTTTCTGATGTGGGTGCCGAGTCCCAAGGCCTTGGGCTGTCCTCGACTGCTTTCCCAGGCCACAAGCAGGGAGCTGAATGGGAAGTGGAGCTGCCGGGATTAGAACTGGTGCCCATATGGGATCCTGGTGCGTTCAAGGTGAGGACTTTAGCCACTAAGGCACCACGCTGGGCCCTATAATCAGCTAATTTTAAGTAGATTTTTAGCATTGCCATGTTTGTTTCTTTTTTCACCTTTTTTTAAACCTATACATGTTTTGTAAAATAAAATGTCTCCAAAAATTACATTAGTTTTATTAGATAATAAGTGAATTTTTGCCTTGTTTCAGAATATGAAAAGAGAAATAATTTTGCTTAGCTTTGTCACAAAATTTGCGGTTGGTATTCAAAAAATATGGCTAACATTTGTGATAATGTGTTTGGAAAATACAATCTTGTTTTCAATTTCTGTCACATTTACTTCCCTCAGAGTGGTAATTTTTATGTTAAAAGGTCAATAACCATTCATTTAAAGTTCAGGGTTGTTCTTGTTATTTTGGATGAGTTGTGCAGAATTTGATTTACTTTTGAAAATGTGGACTTAAATATGATAGTTTAATTGGATTAAAGGTCATCAAAAGAGCTTAGTATCTAATGATATATATGTGTGTATATATTCACCTCTTATTCTATTCCTTATACAATAATAGTTATTTCCTATGTATGATTATTAGCAATTAGGCCAAATCAATCAGGATCATCCCTACAAATTGTCTTGTTAAGCCATGACTAAATGTAGAGACACATGTTTACTAAAAGGGCTCCTGAGCGTTACACATTACAGAATTAACTGGAGAAAATTTTTGTTGGTTGATTAATACCCAGTCTGTCTATTGAGCATCTGCGGGTACTATAGTGACAGATATACTATGCTAAACTCAGCAAAACAGCTAGACAAATAAACATGGACATAGATAGAGCAGAATGCAAATACAACCTGAACTACTGAAAACATCAATGAGCAGAGACAGGTATGTACCTGTTACATAAAAAAAAAAAAAAGAATAAGAAAAAAAACCACATTTGGTGGCTGATCGTAATAAGGGTCAGAAATTGTCACCAGTTAATTACTTTCATGAATTTCATTTATCAAAGTATTCTTCATCTATCATTTCTGTACAGTGATTTGTAATGTATATAATTGTAAAGAATCCGATATCCTTGTTATAGTATTTCACATATCGTCTTTGAACTCATTACTGAATCAGGGAATAATTTCTCATATGTCAAGTACTAGAAATATAGAATATTTAACAGTGTCAATTAATCAAATTATTAAAAAGTAGCTGTAAAATTATACAATGAAAATTATGATGTATTTTGATGATATGTTTAAATTCCTCCATGTTAAATTTTGTTGTCATATTAGCTGCTAATATATCTATTGGGAAAATTTTAGTTATCATAATAAAATAAGGAAGCAAAAGTTTGTCAAAGTTGCATTGCCTATAATGAGTAAATGCAAAAAGACTCAGTTTATCTATAGTCCAGGATGTGTGTTTAGCTATAAGTAGCAATCAAAAACACACAGCAATGTACTTCTGGGCTTAGGAATTCATTTTTTTCTACCAATTAAGAATTCAATACTTAATGCAAATGTCAATTATAGCATCAAGTAATTTTAGCAGAACAGTCAGTAACAGTTTTTTGAAATAATTACATAAAGAATATAAATGTAATAATAAAAATACTTAAATGCCTTCATAGAATGTGAATAATGTATATGCATAGGTGTACATATAAATATATATATATAATATGTCTAAAAGACTTTCATCTAAAACACTTTAAAAGAAGAAATAAACATATTCAGACTGCTTATGCATTTACTATGAAAATTTGCCATTGTTTTTAATTTGGAAATCTCACTGAAATGTATGGCTTTTAGAACCTTCTAAGAGTGATTCTGATTCTTAAAGAAGTTATTTTCTATTGATAATACCTGTAATTTTCTGTATGATCTACTTTATTTCTTTACATGATCATGTCACATTTTAGATCTCATTGTTAGAAGCTTTAAAAATATATCTTGCTCAAACTGACATGTGCGATTCACATTAATCAATGGCTACACCTTATAAATTGCTGTTGCTGAAACATTGTGAAAAGAAAATTGGCCTTAAATATCTATTTAACCACTCAGGTAGTAAATACTTGCTGTCATTATCTATGTCTCAGATGTCCTGGGATTAAATTATCCTGACTGAGATCCACGACAGTCCTCAAGTTCATTTCAGAAAGCAGTGAACCCAAAAGTCCACTTTACAAAAGGCTGCGTGTACCCTCACTCTATAATACAGTGTCTGAGATTGTAAAACCATTAACGCTCTCTCATATTTCAAGAAAATTTTACCATCAGCATATTTTGAGAGTATTAAGTGGGTCAAAATAGATGAAAACACATGGCAGTTAAACCATGAGCAATCAAAGTTATTTTTGCTCCGATTTGCCATCTTACTTCATTTGCTCTCCTCTGAGTCAGATAATATTTCTCTCTTAATCCTCTTTGAGCAATCACAGCAACTAAGCCTGCCCACATCACTAAAGGAAGTGAACCAATAAATTGGATTACCTCTGCAATTATTTACTCTTAAATCTGTTATGTTATTATCTGGACCTGTTTTCACAGATAGTCTAAATTGCAGAAGTTTCATATTTGGGTAACACGGAATCAAATTTTAAAATCAGGTATCCTTTTTTTTCTGTGCTTTTTTAAAATGTGACACATTTCATGCAGTAAATTGCTTTATCAAATATAACCTTGAAAAAGTTGTGTAAGTTTTCTATTCTAAGACCAAAGTCAGCCCTATTTATAATACAAAAGCATAAGGAATGTTCAGTTAACATCTGACAGTGTACTTGAACTCCAATGACAAGGAGAACCTTACTAGTGGTTATTAACTATTTTACACATGTATTGGTTTCTGAAAAAGGAATGTCTGAAGTAGTTTCAAGTATGGTGGTTGAGTTCAGCAGGTGTATCAAGAAAGCCAGATGCCCCACTCTGTGCTGATTCAATTAACAGCATCATTGCTGAAAATAAAGACCTTTCTGGTACACACAAGTGAGGATTTTGGTTTTTTAACTGCATGGCTTTTATTATGTCACAATAAAAAAATGATATTCCTGTACATCCTTCAACAAAGTGCTAGCGCAAATACCTATTTTAACTTGTGGAGCTACCTCTGAGCTTAAAGAACTGGTCACCCTCTTTGGGCCACGTCACGCTGATCTTTAATATGTGTAAAAGGGGTCTGACAGTTATGAGTAGCAAGCTTGCCTTTGTCGGTTCCCACCTCTACTTTTTAGTTTGGAAGTATAACTGTTTCAACTTAAATATACTTCTGAAATATCTTTTCCTCTCAGGATATTGTTTTTATCGTCTCTCAACCTATCACTTTCAAAACGCCCCCTTTGTAACTTTCCTAAGTACGAAAGAGACTGAGTGAGGGATGAGCCATTGAGAAAACTGAAAACATTTCAGAGTTGTTCATTAGACAAATTAACAGAATGACATGGTTTTAAATGTGCCTGTTTCAAAACAGCTTTAGAAATTACAGTTTACAGGGTGGGTATTGTGGTATCACAGGGGAAGTTGTAATTTGGGATGTTCACACCCCGTTTCCTAGTGCCAGTTCAAATCCCCAGCACTCTGCTTGCAATACAGCGTTCCCACTAACGTGCCTGGAAAGCCAACAGATGATTATCCAAATAGGTGTGTCCCTTCACCACCCACCTGGACCTGGATGGAGTTCCAGCCTGCTGGGGTCAGCCAAGCCCAGCTCTGCCAGTTGTGGGCGTTTGGATAGTGAATCAGCAGGTGAGAGTGTCTGTCACTCTGCCTGTCAAAGAAATAAAGGCTTTAACAAATGTGTTAAAATTGGCTAATAGTTTGCACTAGGTTCTTACCACTGCTTGATGCCCAGACTCTCAAATTCCAATGCTTCCATGCATTTGAGAGTGCACTGAGAACTCCCACTTTGTGATAAATGTAGAATTATATAAAAGAGTAGACATGTTTGCAGATGAACAGCAAACATGTGTAAAGAACTAAGTCAATTTATTCCATGTCTTTGTGAGTTGTACTACTGAATGGTAACAGAAGATAGGTGCAGACACACATGTAGGAAAATTGTTTACCAAACTCCATGGAGACTTTACTGAGAGGACATACTTGTTTACAGTGTTCTCCCCATCTCTCAAGATAGTTTTAATGACAAGAATAGTGACAGATGCTCAAGGTGAGACTGAAAACTGGAGGAGAGGAACAAGAGGCTTACAGGTTTCTAAGGAAAGAGGCACCAATGGGAGAACCTGCATGTGGGTTGAGTGGTGTGGGTTGAGTGGTGACAGACTGACACGTTGAGCCGTGACCTACTACCTCCCAGAATGTGCATTAACAGGAAGCCGGGATGAGAAGCAGAGCCGGGACTCAAACCCACACACAGCATGGAATATGGGCACCCAAGGAGAATGATAACCACTCTCCCAAATCCCTTCCCCATTAATGATATTACTGAAAATGAAAGCTTCTTCTGCCAGTGTAAAAATGAAGTTTAAATTATCAAGATACACAGATTCAAATGTCTGTCTGATGCAAATGAAGGCATTTTATACACGACAAAGTATAAATCATACTTGTTTTCCAATGTTATATATAATAAGTAATGAGACTATTTCCTTGCCATTAGGATATTTAAAAACAATTTAACTTGTAGAAATTTAATCTTCCTGATATGATATAATGAGTTTTCTCAGAGTCATATAATGTTCTCCCTCTTGCTGTGATCCATATTACTCTTTCAATGTTATGTTAGTTTTCCTTATGACTAAACAAATGGTTGGTCAATTGATGTCCACAGTTACATTAACACTGAATCTCTGGATATTATATTTTTGTGCCAAAATGAAAATAAAATGAGCAAGAGGCAAATAGCTCAGCTGAGAAATGATAACAGTTTTAAGTCAGATATACTTTATGAAGGAGATGACTTTGCAAAAACACAATATTTTCTCAGCTTGGAACTTAATGAATGTTCTTTACCAGACTGAGCTTCTGAGAAATCCTCATTGCAATTGATTCAATTTTAAGCAAGTCACAAAGGAATCATTGCATGCAATATAAAAGTATTCATTGCCAGCATTAAATTCCAAATACAGACAAAGCTATTTTTGTATGTTTTGTGTTGGTTTTCTTCCTCTCATCTCCCTGCGTTGCCCATTTTACTGGCTTCTGTGTTAGCTTGGAGCCTAACCTTCAAGTTCTCAACTTTCAGATTCGCCTCACTAAACGTGTGATTTTCTGTCCTCAGGCACTTAACACCTTTTTCAACAGATTACTCCAGTTTTCTCTTCCTCATAATTATGTTCAAAAATCCTGAAATAGGGGGCCACCATGGCGGCACAGTGAGTGAGGCCCTGGATGCTCCAATTCCTGTCCTTTTTGCAGGATATGGGCTAGAAACGCAGTGGAAGATGGCCCATGGCTTTGGATCCCTGCCACCCAAGCGGGAGACCCAACTGGATAGCCTGATTTTGAACCAGCCCAGCATCAGCCACTGCAACCATGTGAATAGTGAGCCAGCAAATGGAAAACCCTTGCCTTTCTCACCCCCCCATAATATAATTCAGTTTTCTAGCAAGGATGACAAAAAATCTGTTTAGAAACATTTCTTGCAGCATCACATATTTGACATACTATGCAAACTCTAAGTTTCAAAATTTGTCAAAATCCTTCTTGAATTTCTGACCTCATAACTTTAAATATTTCAGAACTTTATACCTTCCTATTCAAATTCTAAAGTCAAATTTCTTTCATTGACTACTCTTTGTTTTTATTAAATTCCCTGTTTATTGCTTCTGACGTTCCTATTATTATTTTCAGTATTTTATGTCCATCGTAAACTATAATTCATCAAGTCATTGAAGCTGATGGGAGATAAGGAAGCCAAAGCTGGGCAGAGATAAAGGGTGAGGGAAGTGCACAGGTGGGACAGGGGTGTGACGAGAACGAAAAGGGTGGGTGGTGCTCTGTTGATGAGGGTGAACCCATCAAAGTGTCTGGGATTCAGCCATGTTTTTCATCCAGCTCCTTGTTAATGTAACTGGAAGGCAAAGCTTGATGGAGCACCTGGCTCCTGGCTTTGGCCTGGCTCAGTCCCACTGAGTGAGGCAACAGATTTTTTTTTTCTGTCTCTCCCTCTTTCCCACTTCTTTCTCTGACAATATGCCTCACAAGTACAAAATAAATAAGTAGATTCACAGATGATAAAATTCTTAAAATTAATGGAAAACATGCTGAGTTAGACAAATAGAAGGGCCATACTGCCAAACCAAGGAAGTCATTAGAGATTGATCAGCAAATCTTTAAAATAAAAAGTCTGAAGAGTGAGATAATCAGTGTCAATGTCAAACAATCCAGGTTTGGTTCCTAGCTCTGTTCTTATTCATCAGTGAAACCTTATTGTTAATAACTGAATTAAAAATAGTAGTAACTCAATGTCACACACAAGTTCATGAAATCAGAACTAATCACATCCCCATCTCCTTTCTCCATAAAGTTGCTCCCCAATTATCTATAGTTATTCTTTTTTTTTTTTTTTTTTTTTTAATTTTTTTAAAATATTCATTTATTCATTAATTACATTGCATTACATGACACAATTTCATAGGTACTGGGATTCCCCCCCCTTCACCCCAAACCCTTCCCCCATCATGAATTCCTTCACCTTGATGCATAACCACAGCTCAAGTTCCGTTGAGATTCCCTAATTAAAAGTTTACACTATACAGAGTCCAGCATCCCACTTGTCCAGTTCAAGTTCAACCGCCTCTTAGGGAGGCCCTCTCAGGTTTGTAGGCAGAGCCAGCAGAGCGTCACCTCGATCAATTAGAAGCACCAACATATCATCAGCAACAGTCCAGGTATGATGAGGCTGGTGCAGAGTCCACTGATAGTCCGTCTTAGGGTTTCCCCTTGTCCAGTTTTCCGCTGCAAGCATAAAGCTGAGGTGGTTGATTCATCTACTCCATTTTCCATCTTTTTTTGATTAATGCTTTGATTCCTCCATTTTGTTCAGGGGAATCCCCCTAAAAAAAACTTTGAGGCATTCCCAGTCCAGGCTCCTACATGTACTACTAGTAAGCACAGTGCCCGCCACAGTCCATCACTCCGATCAGCTGATGGTTTTAACCCCTAGGTTGGTTCTCTTCTGAGCCCCGACCTCTATTGGAACCAATGAGTATTGCATCTCTCCCCGGCTCTGCCCATCACACTCTCGTCCCTCACCTAAACCAGTGGGAGGAGTGCTGGTCGGGTGTTGCATTCCCTGCTAGCACAGGCCATTTCACCTTGGCATTTTGTGTTTTGTACTGTTTTTTTGTTTTTGTTTTTGTTTTTTGTTTTTCGCAACCAAACACGGCCAGGCCCCCACACAGTTTCAGCACTTGGGCTTGCCAGTGGATGACGTGAACTGACTCAGCCTGGTTGGGGCAGACCAGGCTGAGTCAGTTCATGTTATCTATAGTTATTCTAAAACCACTTGCACAATGGCACCAGGAAAGTTAAAGAGACAGAAAAACTTGTTTAAGGATACTGACATTGTGGAGTGTGAACAGAATGTTACCAAATTCAGCTCCACTGAAACAAAGGGCAGGCTTAGTTTATAGAGCTGAGGTGGCAGAGATCAGTCACAGGCCATCTTTGCTTGCTAATTGGTTTGTATAAAAGGAAAGTAAACCTCACTCCTGCAGAAGCAGGGAGAGTGCTGCAGCTTGAGACAGAATGTTTCTCAAACTTAAGCCCCTTCTCTCCCAGAGAGATGCGGTGACAAAGATACATATCTTGCTTGAAGATTAAATAGTTGTAGAACATTTTAACCATAATATTTTACTTAAAAATTAAGAATTGCCTTGATTTATTTTAGAAGTTTCTCAAATTTCAGTACTGATTTTCTTTTGTGAAATATCACTGATGTTCCACATCAGCTGAATGCCCAGCCTTCTACACTTATAAAATTTTAAGACGGATTGAAAACATTTCTACGCTTTGCGATGATAGATACAAGACTTTAAAAGACTTTCATGTTTTCCCCTGATGAATTAATGCAGGGAATTGAAATCTGCTCACCTTATTCACTGAACAGATTGAACACTCCTGATGAGTCACATACTCTGCACACTGCTGGAGATAAAACCATGAAAACAGACTAAATAAAAAAGCAATTCCTGTCTTCAGAGGGATTACCTTTTCTGAAGATAGTAGATGAGAAAAATTAATGAGTTTTTTCAAAGAAATATATGGGAGAGCTCAGGTGATGAGGGTACTGTAGAGGAAAAAAACTCAAGCGGTGAAGGGAGAGTGAGTACTGGTTGAATGTGGAGGTCCACTGTGCCACACATGGTGAGCGAAGGCCTCCCTCCTGAGGGAGTTTGATCAAAGAGCTGAAAAGCTGAGAGATCAAATCATGCAACCATTTGGGAGAAGAACATGTTGGGCAGAGTGACAAAAACATGGAATAAAGACATGACTAGACTGATAACAACAAAGGAGTAATTAGGAAATGCCACCTGAGAGCATAAGGGACTGGCCAATTTGTACAGGAAATCTTAAAATGGGGAGTATAAACACAATTGTAATGGCTTTGACTTACTGATTATAGGATTTTAAACACAGGTCACATGCATGGCAATAATAACCATCCTAGCATATGCAGAGTATAGGAAAAGGCACAGCAAAGCAGTGAGAGGGGCTAATGCAGCAATAAAAATAAAGAATAATTCACTATAATGATATCAGCTGCAATGGAGAGAAATCACCACAAGGCAAAATCAACAGGATTTGTTGAAATGTTTTATTCTGTTAGGTAAAAGAGAAAAAATAATGCTGTATAAAGTGTTTTTAAAGTGAGACATTGAAACTATTCATGTGCCATTTGTTGCGGTTAAGAATATTTGGTTGGAATGGAATTGAGCAGGGGAAGAATTGGATTGTGAAGTCTGAGATGATTGCTACACTCTGATAAGGAAGCACTCATGAGAAAACTACATTTGGATCTCAGAGTGAACGTTTAGATCCCAGACTGACAATATAATTCTAAAAGTCGTCACAAGCAGATGATGTGCCTGTCCCCAGCTTGCTTGAAGTCACCAACGCAATATCAGAGATCCAGTCTAGAGGATTTCAACGTCATAATTTGCGAAAGATGAGGGGAATAGCAGCACATCATGGACATTATAGGGTAACTAGTTACACGAGGAAAGACTAACTGCAGTGTCCTGGAGGTCAAGTTAAGGAAACATTTTCAGGAGGAAATGCTGATCTCTTGTGTCAAACACTGCTAATGCAGAAGGAAAATGAGTTATGAGAACTGGATACATGTTTAACAAATGAAGATGATTAAATGCCTTGCTAACAAGAATTGCAATAAAACAAGAGGGATGAATATTAGGAACAATATTCAAAACAGAATGGGCTGGGAGAAATTTGAAACTAAAAGTCTCTTTTTCAGAAATCACAGGTCCCAAGGGACAGGGCAATGTTATGTGTCTCCAGAAGAAATGTGAGGTCAAGGGAGAATACTTTTAAGATTTATTTCTGTGTGCTTACTGTATGTGTGTGTGTGTTTGTTTACTTGAAAATCAGAGTTAAACAAAGAGAGATACAAAGAGATAAAGACATCTTCTATCTAACACTTCAGCCTCCAAACGGGAGTAACTCCATCCTGGTCTCTCATGTGCTCTAGAATCAGACTGAGACATTTCTTGGACAGGAATGGAATTCAGTGCAGAAGTCACAGGTTGAGAGTCCTCAGACACAAGAGCAAGAATCCACGCTCGAGTCACAGAGGTGGGCTGCAGCCTCGGGACTTGCATTTTCTTGTAGTTCTTTTTATTCTCAGATAAATGACAAATAGTCATTGGCACAGAGCTGGGATTTTGAAATGTCACTGGGATTTTTATTTTAGGAGTATGGCTCCCAGTGACACTTGGACCCGGTTCTTGACCCCAAAAGAAAAAGAATTCCAGAAAGAGACCTGGACAAGAGTGAGCAGAGAAGCAAAGGGGAAGTGCCCTGTCTGGAGGGAGTATTGGTATCTTCAAAGGAGAATGATGCCCTTTGCAAAATTTAGGATCACTGCTTTATGGGATGTCTAGGCAAAAGGATGGTATCTGAAATGAAGCTGAATTGAACATTCAAATGGGATCAAGTCTGGAGGCAAGACTGAAGTACCCTCAGTTTCTGTGCCCTTTCTCAGAATCTCTTGAAAGTTTCAGTGTCAGGTATGTGATGAGAGTTTCTACGGGACTGCAGTGCACATGGGGAAATCTCAGAAGAACCATGGTTTCAGGAATATGATGGGAGTGGGTGTAACTACCATGATCATGCTGTTACAATGACAGTCATCATGGGAGAGCTATAAAGGATATTTCTAAAGAGGCACCAGCTTTTAAGCAATGGAACCCTGGCAGCTATGGTAGGCACTGGAAGGGATGAGGTTTGGGTCTGGCACAGGGATTGGCGAGTATGGGTATTTGTGCATCTTTGATTTTGCCAGCTACCCACCTGCCTTAAGAAAAACCATTAGTCTAAGAACTGTATAATAGAAAACCAGGGTAAAATGAATGTCATATAGATATTCTTGGCTACACTAGTCAACAGTTCCACACTTGTGTCTCAATACAATGCTGTGCAGTATCAGCCTCCAAACCACAAAGTCAGGCTGGTTCACAAATGGGTGCCTCCTCACCCTGCAGTTTATAGGCACAGCGACAGATGACCTTCTTTCAGGTAGACTTGTACAGATAGCAGCAAGGACAGCGATCAACGCCAATAAATGGCCCCTTCAAAATAAAGTTAGAGTTAGCATAAGAAGCCCCTGTGCTCTCCAACACATTAGGATCTGGCAGCCACCCAGCATCTCTTTGACTCTAATTTTTCAGACAATCCAGGAGCAAAGAGTCAGACACTCATGTTAACTCCCATGATTAAAGGGCATGAGTGTTAAATAGTTCAGAAAGCTCTACCTCTCAGCTACATTCTAACAAGTACCCTGCTGGAAACCTGGATAGAAATATTAAGACATATTATTGCAAAAAGCGCTGTAAACCCCAAACATTTAGTCAGAGCAGAGTGGTTATGTGGTTTAGTTCCTTGAACAGCCGCAGAGTGGCGTAGTCGTTATGTGATGGCTGTCTGGAGTGACTTCAGTAGTTGAAGTTGCTTAGAGAATGTGAAAGCAGCAGAAACAGGGGCTCTTCCTTGATGCTAACCCTATTTTATATCTTCACGTCTTTAATAAAATCCTTTCATGAGAAAGAGACCACACTTCAATATCCCAGTTGTGTTACACCTTGCTTTTTAAGAAATAATCAGATTCATTCATCTTAGTCAAAAAACAAAAACTAAGACCCTGTGTGCATTTACTTTTATTTTTTTAAAGCATTATTGTGTTTATTTTCTAGCATTGCCTTAACAAAGCACTACAGACTAGGGGGCAGACATTTAGAGTCTTGTAGTCTTACAGACCAGAAGTCCAAAATCAAGATGACAGCAGGTTGGCTCTTTGGTGTGCATTTACTTTTATGATCAATTCTATAAAACTAAACAAAGATGAGTGAAAACGGGTCTCTTTTGAGATTCTGAATATTACCTGAAAGAGAAACAGTTTTCTTTCATACATAACCTAAATCACTAACACGACTGTAGGCTCCTTTTGTTCAAAAATCCCAGTCAAAAATTCTAACAGACATTTATGTAAGCTCTCTAAGCCTTGCTCTCTGTACTTGAAGAAGGATAGTTACATAATTATCTCAGGCACTTGAGGAGTGAACCAATGGACGGAAGATCTGTTTTTCAGTACTCCTCTCTGTCACTCTACTTTTCCAATAAATAAAATAATCTTTTCAAAAAGAACTGTCTTGTTTTTACACACAGTTCAGCTATAACTTAAACATGCAGAAAGAGTAACATGTTCCACTTAACTCTTCCCCTTAACATGTTAACTCTGAAACAAATGACAGGACATACACAGATAATTATAGCATATCGGTATTAATGCAAATAGAGAAACTACTGTCTTAAAACATTCTATAGGAATCCAGAGCAACAACTTTTTCTAACTGGCATGAGAGAAAAGGTCAAATAATTTGAAGGTAATACAGAATCAAGGAATGCAGAAATGTCTCAAAGTGGTCAGTTAGTCAAAATGTGGTTGGCAGGAAAACATTCATTTTTCCAGCAGACACATGTAGACACGGTCTCATAAACTTTTCAAAAAGCCTTCAAGATGGCAATTTCAAAAAATAGATTTTATGGTCAGCATTCACTGATCCATTAAATTGCAGTCTCCACTTCCCAAGGGCTTAGTTTGTCATAATTATAATTTAAAGAAATTCTGAAAACTTACAGAATAATATTAGAGTATTGGAAATGATAACTCCACAGAGAAGATTATAGCATAAGACTAGCAGATGGTTTAGTGGCTGTGAAATTAGTTAACAGAATAGAATAAATCAACGTTCATTATGGAAGACATTGAACCTTAAGTGATTTCAAATGTACGTATCAAGTCTTGACCCCACTTCCCTCACCACATCTAATATTAGTACTGTGTACACTACATTCCAGATTGGCATACCTAAATTCAAGGTCAGTTATTCATGAGTGGATATTTGGAACAGTCACTGTTGTTGTTGTTGGGTCAGGTATATTTCATATTGGAATTCTAATTTCCAGCCCTAGCTACTGTAGTTCCAGATTAGTGTCCTGTTGAAAGTAGGAGCCAACAGATAATACCTGACCCTGTAGGACAGAAGGTCTTCCAACAATGATGCTCATGGAAATGAAAAGGGCGCAAAAGTTTTCCACTGAGTGGGAGAAATACTACCATCTGCATAACACATGGTCATTTACTGGGCACTTTGAGGCCAGCACAAGACTGAATAGAAATAATTCATTTTAAAATCCTTGTCTATGCTATGAAATTGAGAAGAATCTCATCCACACACACAAAAATCAGAAAGATCAATTTTATATTTTATATATACTTACTATTTACTCTAAATAATTTGGTGAAAAACTTTAAATGCTGACTTTTGGTAAATTTGAAATTTTGAGTTTCAGTGAGCTTTATTGTTGGCTATTGATGGGTAGCAAATCCAAGTTTGGAAAGACTCCTTTTAATATACCCTTTCATTCCTTTTATCTTTATTTGAGGATTTTAGTCACCTTGGGAAGGTACAATAACACTCACAGAGTCTCCTGAAAATCTAATACAGCTGCAATCTCTCCCTCTGGCTTTGTTCTCATAACCTCATCTCCATCTCCTTAGCCTGAGAAACAGGATTTTCTTTCTCATGTGCAAGCAGAAATGATAAAGAGACAATTTCAAAGAAAATATATCTTCAGTTTCACATTTTTTACTGCATATTCCTTAAAAATGAAACATACTATCTTGCCCTTCATGAGGTTTCAGATAGCTTTATAGGTCGACTATAAATATAGTTGAAAATTAATTTGCATTTCTCTAATTGTTTTTAAATGCCCTTTGAATTTTACTTGTCACAATTATAATAATATTTTAAAAATACATATAAATTCAACTAACCCAAATACTAATTTTGTAGCTATTAATGAAGGCATCTTCCTTCTTCTTCTCTATGTTTTATGAAATGAACACCAAAACTGTTACTATGAATTACTTGTGATTCATCTGGGGAATATTAACATTTGCATAGCAATTTCAGCAGCCTCCTTAGGGGAGACGATTTAGAAGGCAGGACTTTTGACCCAGCTAACGAAGGAGCCTCCACTAACCTGACGTTGAGCCCCAATTTCATGAGACCTCCACCTGGAGGAAGCCCCAGACAACAGAACTAAGCCTGAACACCAGCATAATTACCAATTACACAGATCCATTTTTTTCGCTTCTAACCTCCTGCACCAGTTACTTCGATCCTTTAAAAACTCTCTAGCTGGCATGTTGGGAGGAAAAGAACACATTCGGATCAAGAGATCTCACTTTCCCCAGGATGCCAACTTCTTGAAATCAATTCCTCTTACCAGCATTCCTCTCTGGTGAATTGGCTAAGTATGCACTGAGCATCAGGGGCCTGGTTATTTGGGAACAATCTTGCTCATCTATTTCGTAGTTGTCTTATTTGTATTTGAATGGCAAGGGAACACACACACACAGTGTGAAAGGGATAGTGAGCGCCCATTTTCTGATTCACTTCCATGCCCATTGGACATCCAGGGCAGGAGCTCAAAGCTTGAAGCTGGGGATGCAACTTAAAACTCAGTCTAGGCTGCCCACATGGATCGTGCCTGGAAACCAGTGTGTAAGTGGGATGGCAGCAGCTAAGATGGAAGCTGAATTTGCCGCGTCACAATGCTGGTCTCTCATGTGGTTTTTTTTTTTTTTTTTTTTTTTTAGTATCATCTAATTTTTATTTTATTCTCAAGGTTTTACATTGTCACATTTTACATTATGTGAATGTACCTGCCAAGTTTTTTAAAGAATTTTTGTGTTAACAAAGTATTTTCACATATTACATCCTTTTAATGAAAATTGATTTCCCCAAGAACACAAAGCATACTTGAAAGCAAAGTCTAAATGAAAACCCCAGAACACCCAATTCCTAGTTTTATTCTCTTCTTACAGTGTCATGTCAACTGGTTAGTATCTTCAGCTCTTAGAAACAAATTAACTTGTACGATAAATAAAAAGTGCATGTTTATACTGTGTAATTCTGCCTGTCACTGAAGCAAGTCTGTTTTACAGGGCAAACCAACCCTCTTCCCAATACAGGTAGCCCTTGCTTTGTGAGACTCTCATGTGGTTTTAAAAGCTTATTTGTGTAAGAATGCTATACAATTATCTAAGATGTCTAAATGAAGAATTCATATGCATAAAATGTTGGTGCATTTTAGGTAGACCCTAGTGAGAGCTGCCTTTTGTATGGTTTCTGCTCTTTGTGTAACTTCTGTGTATATGTGTTTCTATGCATCAAATAATGAATAGTAATACAGCAAATTGCCTTTCTTATTGTCTAATGTTAATTAAAACCAAATGTCCTTTTCACAATACAGTTAATGTTCTTTAATTATTCTGTCTTGTGCAGATGTGACAAAAGGAGACATTCAATAATTAAAGAGGAATGGGAGTACACATTATACCAATAATTGTCCACAAAGTGAAATACTATTTCTTTTAACTGAGAATTGCTTGAATATTTGCCATATAATCTGCTGCAAACCATTTAGATGATGTATATGATACTTTGTCCGTCATATATACTTAGACCTAATTTTTTATTGCTTCTAGCTGAAACATATTCATATATTTTACACTCTTCCTACAGTTTCAAGCAATTCAAAACCACAATGTTTTTAATGTTTTCTGTTAACATTAAATTTAAAATTAAAAAAGTGTTACTTTACAACTGAGAGAGCTTTGGAAGCAGAATTCGATGTGAATGTTGACATTTCCTATTTCAATTTGGGCAACTCTTATCTCACTGAGATGAATGTTCAGCTAGTACACTGAGATAAGGATCCCTACAAGGTAGTAGAAGTGAAGTGACTGGTTAAACGGAAAAGGAAATATACAGTGCAGTATGCATCTCTACTTATGAAAAAAAGATGGACTCCCAATGAAACCGTTACCTATATCTTGACAATAAGATGCTGGACTCTCTGCCATTGACTAGACCTACAATGTCATGACACTTAAACAGAAATGATGGACTTGTGACTTGCTGAAGGAAAACATTATGGGGGAGAGTTACTGGGGAGAATGAAGGGGAAATCTCTAAGCCTGTAGAGCTGTATCATCATCATCATCAACAACAACAAAATATAACCAAAAATGGGATCAGCGTGTAGTGCAATTGGTTAAACTGCACTTTGCAATCCTGGCATTCTGTATTGGAATGACAGTTTGAGTCAATGCCACTTTGCCTTCAACCCATTTTCCTGTTCATGCACCTAGGAAACATTGGATGATGACCCAATGTCTGGGGCCATGCCACACATGTGCAAGAACAAGAGGGAGTTCCTGGCTCCTGGCTTCACCACGGCCCCACTCTAGATGTGAATCATGGAGAAATCTCTTTCTCTCTCTCTATCTCTCTGTCTCTGTCTCTCTCTCTCTCTCTGTCTCACACACACACACACACACACACACACACACACACACACTCACTTGAGGGAAAACTGGTGAGATGGGTGGTCTTGTGTCCTGGTATTGATAATTTATAAGACCAGACACAACAATCAAAGTAAAGATTGTAGACAGAGCAAAACTACTGAGATCTCACGAGATTTCACAGTCTGAGATTTTTGTATGTCTTTATCATCTTATTGCCAAAGAATAAATATAGTGATTATACGTTAGTTGCTATAAAGGAGGAAGAGCACTCTTAACGAGCTCTCTAGCTTGTTTCGTGAAAACCTAGATCTTGGGGCCCGTCCCATGGTGTAGCAAGCTATTGCTTCACTTACAGTTTCGGCATCTCCTTTGAGTGCCAGTTCCAATCCCAGCTTTTCCACTTCTAATCCCTGCTCATGACCTGAGAAATGGCTCAACTCCTTTCGCCCTTGAACCCATGTGGGAGATCCAGAAGATGCTGGCTTTGGATCATTTCAGCTCTGGCCGTTGTAGCCATTTGGGAGTGAATTGGTGTGCGGAAGAACCCTCTCATTGTCTCTCCTTCTCTCTGTAAACCTGCCTTTCAAATAAAAATACATAAATCTTCTTTAAAAATCTAAATCCTATCAGTGTTGATGGGTATTTATCACAAGTGGCTTCCATCCTGTTTTGTTTGCTCTGTGTATGCTGGTGAGGAGCAGCTGTGCACATGCCAGTACGGAGTTTCAAGGCAGAGTCAGTCTGGTATGCCTCTAGTCTTGAGTTTCCTCATTTCTGATCTCACTCTTCCTGTTCATTTTGCTTTTAAACACATCCCCATTTTCCCACATTCTCCACACCTCTGAGGGCCTCAGCATTTGGTGAGTCGGGTGTCAGCTTTGAGAACAGCTTTTGATTTTGAGGTTGCTCCCACAGTGATTTCGGAAACAGAGGCTGTCCTTGTGGAGTAAGTTTTTTGTGTTGTTGTTGTTTGTATTGTGGAAATTACTACTGGACCCCCACTTAGAATTTGGTTGGCCTTCAGTATTTCCATTGGTTTATAGAACATAAATGTATTGTACTGACTTATTTTGTTAAAAATGCCTATAGGACTTTCTTTTTCTTGCATTAAACACTGATTGATACAGCTTCAAAAAAATTTAGAAAAGGTCAGGAGTTCACCCAGCAAAGTGGGACTGTAGGGGAGAAATGAGGATAGAGAGATAGGTTGGACTCAGAATACAAATATTGTTCAATGCTTTGCTGAGGAGCTAGAATCAGGACCAAAATGCATGAGAAACCATGAGATGTTTTTGAATGGAGGAGTAGCAGGACCAATGTGTGTTTAATAATCTGATTCTAGCATCTGTTCACAGAGATGGAGAGACTCCAGCCTGGAAGCAAATGGTGCCATCTGATGGGATCAGATAGAACTGGCATCAAGTACATAGGATAAGACCTTGTTCATAAATAATAACAGGCATAACAGTTTTTCATCACTATTAGAAAAAACGTGTATTTTTCATAATTTTGTATAACACCTTAAAGGAATATTTCAGGCTTTTTCATTTTTAAGAATTCAGGATAACATGATGTTCTCAAAAGAACAAACATTTCCCACCTGAACATGTGCATGTAATACATGAATGAATACAATATAGCACATGTGCCTGGAGCATGATTTTCCTAATAGTGCTTGACAAATATATCAGTTTTTAAAGCTTCGACACCCAATTGTTTTGAATAAACCTAAGGTCCATCCAAAGCATCCCTTCCCCAGTCACGACAGCACACACCTAGTCCTGTGTTATTATCAGCATACTCTTATATTCTTATTTTCTGTCATACCTACAGCACTGAGAACATCTGATATTCTAAGCCAAAGTCAGGCAGGTCATATCAGAGGTACAATCTATGCATAGGTGCAGGTATTTTTTTCTATAGGATACTCTGGCAACCATAAGATCACTGAGGAAACTGACTTGAAGGTTATGTGGGAAACAAGTATCCCCTGGTACAATAGAAAAAGAAAAGACCAGCAGGTGAGCGTTGGCTTAGCTCCCACTGTTACCACATAAGAGCAAGAGATTCCTGCTTTCTCTGCTTCCAATTCAGGTTCCTGCTAATGCACCTGGGAGTTCAGACAAAAATGACACAATCCTTGGGTCCCTGCCATACATGTAGGCGAGGGGAATGAAGTTCTGGGCATCTGATTTCAGTTTGTTCTAGCCGTGGATTTTGTAAGCATTTGAGGAGTGAACAAGTAGACCAAAGATTCTTTCTCTTTTCTCTCTCCCTCTCTCTCTTAAACCCCTTCCTCTCAGAGAATGAGAAGATAAATTTCAATTCAAATTGGGACAAGGGAGAAAATCCTTTCTGAAGTACTTGATGTAGACCATGCTACTTCCAGCATGAAGGAAGACAGAAAAGCAGTAAACAGCACAGGGAGAAAGATGGGAAGACTTCAATAAGGCTAAAGCTGCCAGTGTAGGGGCTAGGGAAGAGCATACTGAATAATCTACATTTAATTGGCAGACTATAGAGAAAGTTTAAAAGATCTTGAGTGGACAATTAACAAATAAGTAATGCATAAAAACGTTCAGTTTCTACAAGCCATTCCCAGTTGAAATTCCCCAGAAAGATGAATTTAATCTTGTCTTATACAATTGATTGACCTATCTAAAATTTCCAAACTGTGTTTTCCTGACTATTCTTTATTCAGCTGGCTATCTGACTATTGTAAACTATAGTTTCTGGAATTAAAGAAAATCAGAAGATATATACAGGAAACACTGTTGAAAACTTATTTGGTGTCATATTTTATTGCCTGAGACTTCCTGGTTGAGGCTCTCATTGCCATGATCTATTCCTCCCATCTGACCATACCCTGCTGAATACGAAGCTTGATTTAGAAAACTCTCTGGAGATCACCTTACCACATTTAGGCCCACAAAATTCTTGAAACAGTACAATATTGCCACCACAGGATTTTTGGAACTAGTACCCATACAGGTCACTAAAATATTAATTTCAGTATGTTTTCTTAAGAAATTTCTATGGTTAACTGTATGTGAGAATGGATATAGACAAAAAAAATTAAGTATAAACCTAAGTTTATAGTCACTGAATAATTTATATTACCAACTTTAAACAGTGCTTAAAATCATCATCTCTCTGACCAAACTGGGAAGAAATTTTTTCTTAAAAAAAATCGTATGACCAAGGTAAATTGATCTGTTTTGTTCATCAATATATACATATGTACTTCATTAAATTCATATCATATTTAAATATTAGATGAGTATTTATGTTAGCACTATAGTAAAAAAAAGCTTTCCATTAAAATAATTATGTTGTTCATCCAATATGTAGTGGTTTAGCTAAATGAGTGCCTACTTGATTAGGCGTATATGAATATTTGATTACAAGTTCGGGGATTTGTGAAAGTTTGAAGGTGCATAGCTGAGACATTTGAAACACTGCAGTTTCAACACTGTTGAGGTTAGGTGATTGCTTTCTGATTAATTAAATGGAAAGTCAAGAGAAAAATGGAAATAAAGGACACAGCTGGGCATGATGCTCCTGCTGGATGCCAAATCAACTGTTGGCACCTGGAGAGGTCAAAGGAGAAGAGGTTTCCATATCTTAGAGACGTGCTATGTCAAGCAGAAACGTGAACAAACTCAGGTGAGATAAAAGTAAATGTTCCTGGGTTTTGCGTCCTGCTTCTTTTTGTGAAGTGCACATCAAGTATGTAGTCGGCTTTGAGATGGTTCACATGTATGAGAATAATTATTGGTTCACTGAGATAATTTCATAAAGCAAAAATTGGATTTCAGCTATTAAATCCAAAGAAAAGCTTAGTGTTAAAATCTGTCATTTCAGGGTGTGCATGTAGATTGAAGACCTAAGGTTGTCTTGTGATAGCTTTATTTGCATCCATGGTATCAGGAATATTAGACCTCTGATGATATTTGCAAGGCGGCACACATGAGTGTGCGCGCATGCACACACACACACTCCCTGACATGAAGAGAGGGCTCTGAAATAAAATCGCACACCATCAGTGAGTGACCCAAATCCACCATATCACATGGAGTCCTGCAGGATGTTCTTTTCTTTCTTAAACTTTGATTCTGCACTCTTCACAGTATCCCTTGCTTGATCAAAGTAATGGCACAAACAAAATAGCAACAGTCAAGTTTATCATGACAGCCATAAGTATGGGTATTTACACAAAGTCAATGAAAAATAAAACACAAAGTCATGGATCTGTGGTTTAGCACAGTGGGACACCTGTATCCCAAATTACGGGGTAGACGTGGAGTTTCAACTCCACTCCTGGTTCCAGTTTCATTAAATTTACACCACAGGTAGCAGCAGTTACTGGTTCAAGCTATTGGAGCTCTACAAAACACATGGGAAATAAGGACACAGTTCTGAGCTCCTGGCTTCCGTCTGCGTATAGATGGCAGTTTTGGCCATTTGAGGAGTGAACAGTGGAAGATGATTCCCTTTAAGTACTTTTCTTTCCTTCTGACATTCAAATAAATGCAAGAAATCAATATTTTTTTCTGAAAATAACACAGAGAATAGTTTTATCAAAACCATGGACTCACACCTCTTGCTGACAGTAGCTCCCACACTTCATACAAAGTGCCAGAAGGAAGGCTATGAGAAAGAGGCAGAAACAACAGTTTGGTATTTCTTTTGCCCTTCTCCTTTGATGCAGTAGTGTCTAAGAACTGTATAAATTCTGTCCATAACTTAATTTAATAAAGTCAAATTTCTTGGGATTGTCATCACATACATTATTTGCACCCAGGGCTAAAGATTTAAAATATGGCCCCTGGGAATAAATTATTTTAAAAACTATATATATATATAAAACCCCAAGTAATATATATATTATATATATATATAAAACCCCAAGTAAATTATTTCTAAGACTATATATCATTTAAAATATATATTAAATTATGTATTATATGCATATAATATATATTTACATAATTTATTAAAAAGCCCAGAGCGGACAGATAAAATCTAAGCATTTCACTGCCACACTTTGAGAGGAGGTTCTGGACTTAAGGAATCTCAAATTGTTCTTCTAATTTGCAGACAAAGCAAAGTTCAGTGAGGCAGTATTCTTCATTAAAAAACATTTAACTCAGTAATGGTCTGGGCCAACTAGAGAAGGGGAAAAGCAATTTAAAAGAGCACAGGATCTATCTGTTTTAAAAATAATCACTTGTTCACCATATGAAATGAATAATTTAGATGGCCGTTAGCCACAATTATTCTAGGTGGGCAAAGGCAAATGGAAAATTGTATAATTTCATGGATGCTAATTGCATTTTAGTCGAGGAAGCGTAATTCATGCACTAGCTGAATTGAACTACAGCATTAAGATGAAATCACTGTTTGGTTGCTTGTAACTCATCAGTATTCTAAATTACATATTGATCTATGTTTTTTCTAACTTTTAGCTATTATTATAAAAAAATTGAATAAATAAATTAAACATTTAGCTTCCACAAGACACAAGCAGCATTGTTTTACCTAAACTCCCTTCAAAGTGTTCCAAGTGACACAGCAAGATTATTTTGACAAAATCTTTCCCTATCCTATCATTTCATCTATTAACTTCATATTGATTTCTCCTAATAGTTTTAATGTCAGTTGTGAGTTCTTCTCAGTGTATCTTGCTACCTGCCAAACTCATAAATTGCAATAATTTCTTTATTAAATCTTTTGATTCTATCTTGTATAGAATGATGTTATCTGGAAACAGGGATTATTTTAATTTCTCATTTCTAATTTGAATTCTTTGAATAGCCTTTTCTTTTCTAAGAGCTCTAGTGAGGACTTTAAATGCTTTATTAAAGGGCAGTGGTGAGAGTAGACATTGTTGTCTAGTTCCATATCAGAGTGGAAAAACACCCAGGCTTTCCCCATTCAGTATGATACTGACAATAGTTTTTTTTTTTTCATATATCACTTTGATGGTGTTGTACAGTGATCCTTCTAAGCCAATCTTCCTTAAGGCTTTTAGCATGAAATGTTGTTGTTTTTGTTTGTTTGGTTTTTATCAAATGCCTTGTCTGCATCTATTGAGATGATTATATAACTTTTTTTTCTTCAGTTTTTTTTTGATGTAGCATAGCACATTTACTGATGTGTGTTTGTTAAACCCTTCCTGCATGGTAGGGATAAAGCCCACCTGGTCTGGGTGAATGATCTGTCTGGTGCATTGTTGCATTTTTAAATAAGATTTCTTTTATTTTTATTGGAAAGTCAGATATACAAGAGGAGGAGAGACAGAGAAGATCTTCCATGCATTGATTCACTCCCCAAGTGACTGACCACAATGGCCACAGCTGCTGAGTCGATCCAAAGCCAGGGGTCTCTTCTGGATCTCCCACGTGGGTGCTGGGTCCCAAGGTTTGGTCCGTCCTTAACTGATTTCCCAGGCCACAAACAGGGAGCTGGATGGGAAGTGGGGCTGCAAGGATTAGAAGCAGCGCCCATATGAGATCCCAGTGCATGCAAGTGGAAGACTTAGCCACTAGACTATCGCACCTGGACCCGTCTTGTTGGATTTTGCAGATTTTTTTTTATCTGTGTTTATTAGGGATATCAGTCTGCAGTTCTTTGTGTGTTCTGTATCTGGCTTTGACGTTAAGGTGATAATGGGATAATGGCTTTTTATATCTTGGGAGGATTTCTTCCTTTTGATAGTTTTGAAAAGCTTGTGGAGGATTGGGGTAAGTTCTTCTTGAAATGTTTGGTAGAATTCAAGAAAGAACCATTCAGTTCTGGGCATTCCTTTTTCAGTGGGGGTTTAGTCATCGTTGCAGTATATATTCTGTTATAGTTCTATTCAGATTTTTCATTACTTCATGATACAATTTTGTTAAATTGCCTGTGTCCAGAAATCTATCCATTTCTTCCAGGTCTTCCAAGTTGTTGACATATAATTGCTTGTTAAAATCCCTGATTATTTTATGTATGTGTGAAGTGTCTGTTGCTATGTTTCTCTTTTTGTCTCATTCTATTGACTCATACCTTCTTCCTTTTTTAATTAGTTAGGCTAGTAGGAAATCTATTTCCTAATTTTCTCATACAACCAGCTCTTTGGTTTACTGATCATATGTATTGCTTTTCTGGTCTCTATTTGATTTATTTTCCCCTTTCTTTGATTTTTCTTTTGTTTTTCTGTTAAAATTCAGATTACTTTAGTGTAGTTTTTCTAGCTCCTTCAGACATAAGGTTTGCCAGGATCCTGACCTAAGTCCTCCATATGAGTGCCAGGGACCAAACAGCCTGAGACACCATCTGCTGCCTCGAACCAGCAAGAACTGTGAGCAAATCCAGCCCTCACAGCCAGACACTCGAATGTAGCATGTGGACAACACACCCAATGTCCTCATTGCCCATCTAAACACTTATCCCCATCAATATATGTTTTATATGGCTCCATTTGGCTTTAATTCAGTTCATTTTGTAATTGAATTTCATAAAAATGGTTCTATTACTCATATGCTCTGCGAGATTCCTGCTCAGTGGATTGTGCTTTGGAAAATTAAGTTAATTATTTTAAGAGTAATAGTCGTTTATAGATATCTAGGCCTCCAAGCCTTTTGACATTTATTCTTATTGTATCATACTATATGGGTTGACCTAAAGTAAAACAGAAGCTTATTTGAAGTTAGAGTCATTTATCAGTGTGTATCTGTATAGAAACAAATAAAACATATTTTATCAAACAAATACAGGCTGAATATTTCTATTTCATTTGTCCTGTCTTGAGACAGTGAGTTAAGTTCATTAACATGACCTCCGGGTTTAATTCTCTTACTTTGTTTCTTGAATATGAAATCATCTGTGTGTGTTTTAAAGAAAAATGTTCTGTGAGTCTTAAACTCTCAGATGTGCTTTCTTTAATTTTATTCCAACTAATTTATTTTTCTCATGAAAATGAAAACAATTAAATATGTATATATGTAAAACACACACATATATATAATATTTATTTATATATAGTGTTCACTTGCAGCATCAAAATGCCTAGGTCATAGTTGTATTTCTGAAAAAAAAATAACAGAGAAATTAAAATAGAATGTCCACATCTCAGAGTATAGTACAGGATGAACCCTTGACCTTAAGTTTCCCATACTTACCATGTCATAGCTCACCATGAAGGTGCTCACTGGAGGAAACCTGTGATCTTTTCATAGTTTGACATCTGTCATGATTTCATATCAATCCCTCCCACAATACAGCTGTTGCTAGACAGTATTCCCATGGAGAGCATTTCCAGGGTTTTGTTTAAAGATTCCAAAAACTTTATGCCTGATTATATTAATTCAGTATCATGTCATTGATGAAACATTTTATCTATAATCACTGTATCCATATCTTCTACTTGAACCTTGACTTGTTCATTTTTCTCTCAATAGATTTTTCCATATCCCTGAGTATCATTTTATGTGATAATCTGTTTCCCATCCTACATTCACCAACTAGTTTTAGCAACAACTAACTAATGGATTTTGCCAGAAATCTGTATTTGGGGGGGGTTGCTAAATATAATTTTCTATTTTTATTATCCCGTCTACATTTTTAATTGAAATTTTATTTTAAATAAGATATATTCTCCTTTTTAAATAGATTCAATTATTCATATTATAAGATGGAACATAATTATTTTATCCTATGGACTGGAGATTGGGTCATAATTTATCATGAACTATCCATAAATCTCCAGGTGAAAGCCACAAGCTGTGACTTCCTTCTGGATTTCTTACTTGGTTATTGGAGACCCAAGTACTTGATCCGTCAAATGCTGCCTATCACGGCGCATGTTAACAGAAAGTTGTAATCAAGAATGGAGTTAGAACTCTAGCCTAGGCATACATGACCATTTTAACTGGCATGTTAAACGAATGCACCAGTGCCTGCCTTAGAGTTGTGTTGATTTTTGGCAACCAACGCATGCCCTAAATTCTGTTGAGGTCCTAAGTCTTGGGAGACCTCAACTTGTCCTGAACTGGCTGAGCTGCTTTGGCAGATGATCGAGTAACTGCCTATAATGGCAACAGTCAGTTGACATATAGACAGTAGAGATAGGGAAGTGCAGTAGGATCCCTTGAACATCCAGTAGGGGTGTTTTACCCCAATGAAGGACTAGCTAGGAAAACACACCCCAATGTTACTAGTTACTAATCAAGTATAACGTGTATCCAACATGCTTCTTTGTGGGCAACAAAAGTTCCTCTTGTTCCCTGTTTCGCTATGTTTTCACTTGTTCATCACAAGATCCTATTTTCATGAAACTGCACATTATTTTTATGATTGACCTCTCAAATCACTACTGATAATAAAAACTTGGAGAAAGCAGACCTCGGATCCTGTTATCTTGGACAGAGTGCCAGCTGGTTCCCCAGACCGAACGCTTCCATCTGCGTCTGCTTCCTGATTGCAAGCTTTTGCTCTTTCTGGCTGATCTGACCCTTGCTATGCCGTGCAAACCATCTCCCAATTTCCCTAAATTTGTCCTGATATGAAAATGCTATTTCCAAATAAAGATTTGGAGAGCGAGAGTGCACATTAATATTAGACATCATCTACCAACAAATGCACTCACACATCTATACATATTTGCAAATCTAGCCATCTGCTTGAGTGTGTTTGACCACAAGATCACACTAATAGCTTTCATATTAACATATCATTGCAAAGATGATCCTAACCCTATTCTTTTCCCTATGTGTAAATGTTTTCACAGCGGTAAGCCTAAGTGTCTCTAAGCAACGTATGTTCATTGAAATTAGTAATATTCTTAAATACATAGATTGTATACACATAAAAAATATCTCAAAATTACAAATGAGTTCTCTGGTAAGAAACTCACCAGTTAACTAGTATCTGCATAGTTTTGCTTAAACTTAATCCTTAAAAATATACAGTTAAAATATTCTTTCCCAAAATTTTGTACTTCGATTTCTGTCTTTCTAAACTCCTTCAACATGTTTTGTCATCCATGGCTATTTAGTTGGGTAGTTTTCTTCTTTAATATAGTCTATCTTAGACCAGTTTAACTTCTCACCCCATCTGACTTTAAATATTTTTATTAAGGGAGCAGTTGTGAGTATGTGAAAGATGATAGAGATTCAAACACTCAGTGTTATGGAAGAAGGAGGGTATATACAGTATTTCATATAAAGGCAGCCGCCATTCAGTATTATCCTTCTAGGAATAGTAGCAACAGGCTTCTCATCAAGAATTCATAACAGTGATTTTTCCTCCACATTTAACAATCTGATCAGTGAAAGAATTCAAGGGATTTTTTTTCAAATGCTCATTTCTGTGTCTTTATACATGTATGTGAATTTCTTGATTGCTTTTTCCCTCTTTGGATGTTGTTTTATTTTATTTTTGTATTTTGATCCCTCATGGATTTTTAAGATTTGTCCATGTAGGGAATATGAAGATTTGGTGAAAATGTGACAATTACTTACTACAATCTATAATGAAAAATCAAAGAACGTTTTGAGAATCAATAGAGAGTGTTACCATATGTCGATTCATTTCCAAATACCTGTTTGTTTCCTTTAAAGATTTACTTATTTTTATTGGAAAGTCAGATTTACAGAGAAGGAAAGACAGAGAGAAAAAGCTTCCATCCGGTGGTTCAGTCTCCAAATGTCCTCAATGGCTGGAGGTAAGCCAATCTGAAGCCAGGAGCTTCTTTCTGGTCTCCCATGTGAAGGCATAGGGTCCCAAGTCTTTGGGTCACCCTCTACTACCCTCTACCCTCCCAGACCATAAGCAGGGAGCAGGATGGGAAGTGGAGCAGGCATGACATGAATCAGTGCCTATTTGGAATGATCAATGATAACAAATGAATAAGATAGAAAAGGTTTTTCTGAAATTTTTACAAAAAGAGATCATGAGTTTATTAAATATTTGTATTGAGTTGGTAAATAAACTTCATTGCTGGTAGAAAAAAGGAAATAGTAAGATGAGAAGGTGGAGATATTGATTATATTGATATCTGTAGAAATAGCCTTTGGGGGAAGGGAAATTATATTACCCTGAGAAAGTATGAAACAGAAAGAAAGGACAGATATTTTATAAGTAGAATTAATCAAATAAGTGAAAGAATGTAAGGACAGAATTTCTTTTTTGGTTGTTGATTTTCTAACAAGATATCATGTACTTTGCAATGTAAATTGTAGTGAAATTTTGCATGGAAATTCAAAGTAACCAAAATAATAGGAACATATAATAAACACGGAGTAAACACAGGCATTAGACATTTGCATTAATTAAATGTGAAAATAAATAACCTAAATAATCATCTTTAATTGTTTCAGATATGTTTAGATAGCTATTATTAATTTGGAATAAGAGCAAAGAATTGTCCAACCACTGACAGAATGTTAGCACAGTTAAAATATTTCAAGTATGCTTCCAAAATTAATGACTCCTCTGAGTTTATTATTTTAACTAAATGCATGAAGCAAAGAATTCTGAGTCTGTTACTACTTACGTATTCATTCTTACATCTTTAATATGTTTAAGAGAAAATCAGGACAATAAATAACAAAAATTTCTTATTGGTAAGGTATGGTTATGTGAGAAGGCTTCACAAATCTACAGAAAATATGTCTTACAGTGGCTGGTGTTGTGACTTGGTGAGTTAAGCCACTTCCTGTGATGGCAGCATCCCAGATCAGCACCCATTCAAGTATTGGCTGCTCTACCTCCAGTCCAGCTCCGTGTCAATGAATGTGATTAAGCAGCAGAAGATGACCTAAATGCTTGGACCCCATATGGGAAATCCAGAAGATCCTCACTGGCCTTCTGCCTAGCCTCACCCTGCAGTTGTGGTCATCTAGGGAGTGAACCAGGGGATGGAAAATCTTTCTGTCTCTTCCTCTTTCTCTGTATGTTTGACTTCCAAATAAATAAATAAATTTTAAAATAATAGGAATAAGCTTTCTTTGCCCTATTTTAACTCCATGACACAGATCATTAAGTTGTTAAAGGTTTATTTATTTTTATTTGAAAAGCTGGTTTGTGTAGAGAGGGACCTTTCATTTGCTGGTTCAGTCTGTAAATGGTCACATTAGCTGGAGCTGAAGTGATCTGAAGGCTGGAGCTTCTTACAGACCTCTCATCTGGGTGCAAAGACCCCTTGTATGTCTTCAGGAAGTTTACCTTCTAACAGGATTCAGGGAAGGAAACCATTACAAAGAGTGACTGTGGAAAATGTTCAGAGAGTGATATGTATTTCTTTTTGAGGAATACATGGAGTCTTTGCAGGTAGAAATTCCCAATTGTAGGCTACTAATTAGAATTATCCTTATCACATTATTCAGAGATTCCAGGTTTTTGACTAAGAGGTTAGATATGACTTGAGTTTTTCTCATTATTCATGTTGAGTGGAATTCTTATCAGGTGTAACATCTTAATGGAGGAATGAGTGATCAAGGAAATTTCATTCAGTTGATTGCTCAATTAAGATATTTACTGTAATTTGAATCGCAGCGTATTTACAACAGATAGCATTGAGATTAAAAAATATTCTCAATTTAAGTTGAAGGGAAATGGTGCGTGACATCGTATCTTCAGATATGAAAATCACATTCTGGGATAAAGGTCTTCTGAAAGTGGATTATTTTGTGCATTGTGTTAGTTTTGCTTGTAGGAGAAAGCTCTGAATGGTCCAGTTAAAGATTTACTCTTGCTATGTATATTTTCCTTTTATTTTTTTCCCCCACTCTTGGGCAATATGTAGCAATGTCTCCATACTTCTTTCTTACACGGGGTTTACATTCAGTGAGGATGAGAGAGGAGGGAGGTCACGGAATCAGCACCTTAGTAACTGAATTCATTTTAATTGGGTTAATTTCAACCAAAAGTAAAGCAACAGTGTGTGACGAAGAATGATAGAATGGGGCCCTGCATAATGGCACAGCAGCTAAAGTCTTCACCTTGAACATGCAGAGATCCTTATGGGCAGCGGTTCATATCCGGCAATCCCCTTCCCCATCCAGCCCTCTGCTTGTGGCCTGAGAAAGCAGTGGAAGATGGCCCAAAGTCTTGGGACCCTGTACCTGCATGGGAGACCAGGAAGGGCTCCTGGCTCCTGGCTCCTGGCTTTGGATTGGTGCAGCTCTGGTCTTTGCAGTTACTTGGGGAATGAATCATCAGATGGAAGATCTTTTTCTCTGTCTCTCCTCTATCTTTAAATATCTGACTTTGCAATAAATATAAGTAAATCTTTAAAAAAATTACAGAATGATCTAAACAATTAGGACTAATACTGCTGCCACAAAAGTCATTCCCTTGGAAGCCACATTTTAGTTGTATTTAAGTTACTGATCGTTTGTTGTGTTTATTTATTTATTTTTAATATATAGGCAAGATGCAGGCCCAACACTATAGCTCAGTGTTTAAACCTTCTCATTACACACCTCAAAATTTCATGTGGGCACCGATTTGTTTCCTAGCTGCTCCATTTCCAGTTCAGCTCCCTGCTTGTGGCCTGGGAAAGCAGTAGACGGCCCAAACCCTTGGGAAACTGCACCTGCATGGAAGATCTGCATTAAGTTCCTGGCTCCTAGCTTCCCATCATCTCAGCTCTGGGCATTGCAACTATTTGGGGAATGAACCAATGGAGAAGGAAGGTCTTTGTCCCTCCTCTCTCTAAATTTGATATGCCTTTCTAATAATAATAAAAGCAATCTTTAAAAAAACTATTCCTATCAGTAAGGAAACATTTGAACTGAATTTTTGCATTGTTTGGTACAGTACCATCAAAATCATTGGCATGAGTAGTTACAATAAATGGCAGGTTTCAGCCTTGAATTCCGTACTAAGATATCAGAAGATGTACTAAAACTCTGGTCATGTACACATCTAAAATACCAACTGATAAAAGTTTAAAGTAGTCTGTAGATCTCTAATGTACCTTTGAGATATTCTAGTCCAAATTACTTACCATTTGAAGCCAGACAAAAATCAAGCAGGTGCTTATCCAAAGATAGAAATTACCTGAATCTGTGAACTTGTCTAACTAAGACCAATCTTCATGGTAAATGTTAAGGTGTTAACACATATTTTGCTATATTTGAGCATTCTTTTAAAGTTGTTGGAAAAAATTAATAACTAGACATACATGCACATATGTATGATAGACTGAAAAATTAAGTATATGTATACAAAGAAATGAAAGCAACTGAGTAATTTTGGGATAATTAATTGATGGCAAGGGGATATTTTGGAGTTTCATGTAGGAAAAATATGTCCCCAGTGACTTCCAGAACTTCCTGACAATATCTTCATTGTTGTTGCTGATGCTTTTCCATAATACAGTTGCAGCAGTCATAAACTGCTTCCCAGCTAATGCTTATAAATAATGCACAATATTTGCTTACAAATATTGCATGGATCAATCAATATTTCAGCTGAAACAAATTGTTCTAGCTTAGCATCTGATTGTCTCGGGTTTTCCTAAATTGCTACCTTAAATTTTAATGAACTTTAGAAATGAAATTGATATTTAAAAAGAAAAAGTTTACCCCAAAGTTTTCTGGTAGTGTCTGTGAGCAACCATCGCCTGTTTCATGTTATAATATTTATCCGTTTCTTCTTGTAATGTTATAGAGTAAAATCACAATCCTATCTAATTGAAACAGCAATTATCTTGTTAAAATTATCATTAATGATAAATAATTGTTTATTTGGATATTATATGTTTTCTTTGAGGATTGTTAGTTGCATCCTAACAGTAGTTATTCTTTGGAGACATGTTCATGAATAAAAGTTAAAATGTTATCTATGAAACTCAAGTATTTGCTGTTGACTCATAAACTGTGGTTATATGGGAAGGCATGGGCTTATGACTAACATATTCTCCTGTGTACATTACTTATTTTTCTGTCCAACACTTTTAGGGTAGCCAACCATCCTGATTTGGCCAGTTTGAATAAAACAGCTTCAGTTTTAGGCAGAATTGACAACTGATCATCACGCATTATACAAACTACATTTAAGTAGAAATTACAAATCACTACAAATATTTTCAACATTCTATAAACATAGAAGACCAATTCAGTATAATATACTACGTTCCTATTTTTTAATAAGCCAATCTCTGAAGTCTGCATTGAGAAGTATTTCTAAGGATTAGCTCTTTGCTTAAAAAGCTAATCCTCCACCTGCTAGCACTGGTATCCCATGATGTTAACCAGCTGGTTAACATCCCAGCTGTTCCACTTCCCATACATCTCTCTCTCTCACTTTCCTTTCTCTCTGGAAACTGCCTTTAAAATAAAAATGAATTAATCTTTATTTTTAAAAAGCATTATTTCAAGAAATGGCAATGGAGATGTAAAATGTAATTATTTTAATTTATGTTTTAAGCTACTCTCTCTAAGCCTGGGATGAATCAATACTTCCCAATTTACTATCAATATTTAGCATTTTACAACTTGTGCAACACCCGAGTGCTTTGGAGTTAAGAGGTGGGTCTAAGCTATACAGATATAGAAGGGTTTTTTTTTTCCTTTTACAAAAAAAATCAGGTCTTTGAAATATTGCATACCTCTTCTCTTAATTTTATCAATTCCAATGAGATTACAAATTTCTTAAGAATTTGTTTAGAAGAAATATTATGTTCTTAATTCTCACTTCTGACAAAGTTCACCTTTCAAAATATATTTCATTAAAATCTTAAAACATGGCCAAGGGGAACTTTAAAATGACAGAAAAAGATTGATAATGAATGAAAAGTTTAAATGTAGCCTTTTCTTTATCTTAAAGGATAGGAAATAATACAGCCATAAATGAATTGCTTACAGAAAAGGAAAACTCAACATTTTTATAAAAAATAGTGAATTATTTCATTACTCTTATAAGGCAAATAATTCCACACATTTGCTGACATTCAAGTTTGGTCCAATTAAAAAACAACAACAGCAACAGCAACAACAACAGAACAGCTCATGGTTGTCAGGATACTTCAATCAATACACACAAATGCAGTCTTGTGGCACAAACGGTATTCTGCACAAATTTTGACACTCTAGTACTGTCCGCCAAGTATGGGTGGTTCTGTCGGAAATGCATTCCACATTCTGTTTCAAATCTGTCGGTTCTATTTATTCTTCTGTCCATCAGGCCTACCTCCCAGTTTGCAAAATTCTCCAGTATTTACCTCAATATTATGATGGATGGAATGTTCCCAACCTTTAGTCAAATTGCCTTATTATTTTGCTATACAACTCAATGACTGAATGCTACCTTTTAATGATTTATAAATTGGGCAATTTCTTATGCTATGTGCTATGAAAATATATTAATTATTTAAAGAATTTCAAAGTATTATGTGTTAAAATTTCTTTTTTATGCATGAGGAAATAGAGGTATAGAGGAATGAAATTTCATTCAGACAACTTAAATGAGATAAGTTGAATGCTGTAGTCAAAAATAGCATGTAGACTTCCCAGAATTATAAGCAATCATATACATTATCCTTTATATACCATAAAGTATATTAATAGTCCACATAAAATACAAAATATAATTATCTATGTAGATAAGCAAAATAATTACTTAGAAACATTGCTCAATATGGTTTTTTAAAAATCCTTTTTATTATTACCATTATATTCCAAAATACAGTTTTGCTGGTGTAGGGATTGCCCTCTCCTCACGAGCTTCCCCCCTCCTCAATTGTCCCTCCCCCTATTTCCACCCATATTATTGCAATAGCATATTCCTTTAGTAATAGCTACAAATTTAACATTCTTAACGTTAACACAGAATGCATCATAGGATTGTAGGTATAGGGAGAAATAGAAACTCTAGTATCATATTGGTAAGGTATATTTATCTGTTTTAATGGGAGTCCTCTGTTTATTTAGGTGTAGAGATGTCTGCTGCAATGTATATTCACTTTCTAGTAAGTTAGTGTCCATTATACAGTACATTTATAAAAATGTCTTGTGGCCCGGCGCCATGGCCTAATGGCTAAAGTCCTCGCTTTGAATTTGCCAGGATCCTATATGGGTGCCAGTTCTAATCCCGGCAGCCCGGCTTTCCATCCAGCTCCCTGCTTGTGGCCTGGGAAAGTAGTCAAGGATGGCCCAAAGCCTTGGGACCCTGCACCTGCATGGGAGACCTGGAGGAAGCTCCTGGTTATTGGCTTTGGATCAGCCCAGCTCTGGCCATTGAGGCCATTTGGGGAGTGAACCAATGGACGAAAGATCATCCTCTCTTGTCTCTTCTCTCTATAGCTGCCTTTCCAATAATAATAAAATCACTCTTTTTTTTAAAATCAGTATGCCTATGTGTCTAAGTGGAGTGTCTGCTCCTGCAGTAGATAGTCAGAGGCACATGCTACGCCTGCACAGGGCGTTCTGGTAAGTGTTCCACTACAGCGCAGGAGTCCCAGTTGAGGCCCCTGTTGGGCATGATAGTTTTCCTCTACTGTCAGCAGGTGTGAGGATACTGGCTCAAACCTCACCTTCTCACCCCTCACTGTCTCACTCCCTACTCTTTTCGTGGCATTATGGGGGTAGCCACCTGGCAGTTGGCTGTGCCATATGGCTGGCTATAGCAGTGCCTTGGTCTTCTCTCTTTCTCTCCTTCTGATCCACGGAACTTTCCTTTTTCATTCTCATTTCTTCAGTGAAAATTTCCAACAGTCTGGTTCCCTTAACAGAGAAGCCTCGGTTGAAAGCCTACCTTTCAGTGTATGATTTTAAAGGGATGTTATTAGATTAGAAAGCTAGCTGATCAGAAATCCAGCATATCAATTTTTTTAGCCCTTAAAATAAGAATTTAGCTGGTTTGTATACAAGCACTACATGGAATGTAGTAAATTATAGTAATCTTTCAGTTGTAAGACAATTTCATTAAACCCAGGGAATTCCTAAATTTTGCCCTTAAACACTTGGGTAAAGGGATTGAAAGTTTCTTGTCCAGCTCCAAAATAAGAAACAATTTTAAAGGATAAATAAACCAAAAAGATATTTTATAAATATTTGTATATGTATGTATACATATAATAGAATTGGAAAACAAATATACATAAATATTAGCTGGCTTCCTGATAGGCGATAGTTAAGTAAACAGGCAAGAATTATAGGAAGCTTAACACTGAAAAAAAGTGACACTAATTATGATGCTAATAATGTGAAAAAAATTGTCTCAAGCAAAATGGTAAAAGAACTAATAAAATTTATAAGCCATAGGAAAATAAAAAAAAATTACAATGTGCATTTAGGAAGCACTGTAAACGCAAGAGAGGTAAACGTATTTTTTTAACTAATCTTTCCTTTATTTTCTAACCTCGATCATGAAGAGAAATTTAATTTGAACTCTGTATTCAATGAGACAATTGAGTGTGAAATTCATGTGCACTATTTCTTTCCTGAAAACAACATACACATTCCACTGGAGAGTTATATGTTTGAGCAGTATCTTCTTACTACTCCTTTGAGTATTTTTGATGCACTTTATTTTGCCACATTGATACCTCAGGTATTTATTTTTCTGTCCAATTTCAGGTTCTCCCATAACATCCCTCGTATAGCAGAAATGAGTAGGATTCCAAATCTTATAGACATGTGTTTTATTTTCTAATGTGAGCGGGTTGGGGAGTGTTTGAATACATGTTCAGGAATAACTGCCTTTCCCAAATTTATTTCCATTTGTGGTTCTGCCTAGATATGCAGGCATTCATGTCTCATTTCTTTCTGTGTGCCGGAGCTGCACTTGTTTGTGGCTTTAATATGTTCACTTCCATAACTTCACTTCTTAATGGTTTCTCACGTACACCTCTTTGTCATTTTCATTCTCTGTGTGTTTGTCCCTTCTCCCAGGAGCCTTCTACTTTACATTCTTCCCTTTGCTGGCCAGTTTTTCTTCTGCGACATTTATTTTCTATCTGTGTGGAATCTATCCTAAAGCAATTTCAAATTCCTTATAGAACCGAAATCTCTCCTGCTTGTGCCCCAAGCTAAGGCTTGGGTTTGACGTGCTTCCATGCCTGGCCTTAAATGAGGCACAAGCAGCATAATGATCTCTGGCTGAGTTTCAAGGATGGATGACGTGGCAGGGCTAGTGTGGCAGACTACTGGAAACTGTGTGGCTTAAGTATCAAACAATTATTTCTGGAGCTCTGTACGCTCAGAGTCTGAGGCCATGTTGCCACCGTGGACAGCTTTTGGTTGGAATTGTTTTCTATTTTAAACACAGTGTCTTGCAGCTGTATCCTCACGTGGCAGGCATGGAAGGAATTTTCTTTCAGTTCCTCTGAAGCCACTCATTCCACAAGACTCTACTCTCTATACTAGTACCACACCAAAGGCCTCTTCTCCCAGTGTCATCACACTGGGTATTAGTATTTCTGACCATAATCATACCACATCTAAGACAAAACCAAAGAATAGAAAAGAAAGTCAGAAGATGCAAAACCTGTATTGAATCCCGTTGAAACGAACACAGGGTCCAGCCAATTCAAGCCCAAACTCATCACAGATTCTGTGATTTAATAAATGGTGGTATTTTAAAACACTACAGTTTTCACTGTTGCATAATAACAGGAAATCTAACACATAAAACTCACATTAAAATTAGTTTATCGTTTCTAGATTCAATCTTCCTACAAAATCTCAAATATGTAATAATGTATACATGTACATTTTAATATGCTCAGCACAAATGTAATATTCTTTGACCAAATAAGGTCATTTATACTCAACATTGCATCTTTGCTTTTGCACTTAAATAAGAAGAAAACTTTCATTGCAATCTTTCTGAGAAAATCTGAATCAATGTTAAGACACTTTTTTGTATAGCTCTAAACTATCCCTGCTATAAACAGGACACGATCAAATTATTCTCTTATTATTTTGGCTTTATTGTGGACTAGAACAAATGGTTAACAATAATTGTCTGCTATGTTTTCTTCCACACAAAACACCAATAAAAAATAACAGCTAGATGAGGTTGGGACACTGAGACTTGGAATAACATTCTAAATAAAGAAACAAAGCACACAACATCTACTGGCTCCTCTCTCTACCTGGCTGGAATCAGCCTGGATTTCACACAGTCCCAGTAAAAGGCTGCACATCCCTGACGCGCGTGTTGTTAGACAAATCTGTTAATTCTCATAGGGCCTGTGCACAGCTTAGGGAACTGCTTGGGAATCAGGACTGTTGAATTTCCTCAGAGAAAACATTATTGTGTGGTCCACTGACATGTGCACAGCTTCAGGAGGCTGTAATTAACCAACCATGAGTGGCTCAATCCATTTAGTTATCACATAGGCAACTGTGCTGTTCTCCAACATTGAAGCATGCTTTGCCCAGGTTCACTGACCCAGCCAGGCACCTAAGAGACCCCCAGATACTGATGATTACACAATTATGGTTTCCAGTATACATTGACAGCAGCTCAGAAGCTGAGGATCCTTGCCGTCAATGCCAAGTGAAAAGCATCAAGTCACATATAAGGACTAGCCTTCTCCCAGGATGAATGGCATATTTCTTAGCAGAATGCTTACAGGTTGGGATAGAATGGAATCATATATATTGGCACTTGCCCGCTGGTGCTGCAGCCTAACTCAGCTGGCCCACACCCATTTCGGCTCTCCTGTATGCCAGCAGTACAACAGTCTAGCTGACTCTGTGTCATTTCTTATGCTCAAGCAAAGACGTTCCTGAATCTCCCTACTATGGCCAATCCCACCCCTGGTAACTGCATGTGCCAGCAGGTGCTGTTTCGACTCAGCCTGGCATAGCACACAGGCAGTCTCTGCTCTCATTGAAAAGTGTTGCAGCCCAGCCAGGTGCAGCCTACACTTTGTCCTGGCTCTTGCACATTCCAGTGGGTGCTAAGGCCTGATCCAGCTCCATCTATCCCCACACCTTGTGTACACACAGACTCTGACAACTGCTGCAGCCTTGGTTGGCCTGGCCTGCTCCCAGCCCCAGCTCTGGGGTCTTTCACTGGGCCATTGCACTCACAGGTAGGCAAGGGTGCTGAGACAGGGTGGTTTAGAGGTCATAATCATATACACAAAGTTTGGAAAAGCAGACTATTAGATCACCTTGGGTATAATTATACAGATGAGACATAAAGGTAGATAGACTGGGCCCAGCACTTGGCATAGCAGGTGTGGTTGCCACCTATGATGCTTATATCTCTTGTGGGTTCTGGTTGGAGTCCTGGTTGCTTCACTTCCAGTCCAGCTCCCTGCGAATGAGCTCAGAAAAGCAGTGGGAGATGACTGAAGTGCTTGATCCCCTGCACCCATATGGCAGATAAGAAGATCCTGGCTTCTGGCTTCAGCCTGGCCCAGCCCCAGATGTTAGTTGCCACTTAGAAAGTAAACCAGAGGATGAAATATCTCTCTCACTCTCTTCCTCCATCCCTCTCTCTCTCTCTGTGTAGCTCTGTCATTAAAATAAATCAAATATATATTTTTTGAAGTAAAGCTAGGCTACACTGAGGAAAGGGTTACTGAGATGTACAACTGTAGAAAACAACAACAAACTTAATTAGTTATATAATAGTCAGGACATGAAAGACAAAAAGTATGATAGTTATTTAAGATCCAGAAAAGTAAATTCAAAATACTCAACAAAGGTTTTCAATGATGAAGTCAACTTGTGAGACTATAAGTTGGAAATAAAAGCCAGAGTATTGCTGCAAAGAATAGTACCAAAACAAACAAAACTCAAGGAAATTGAAAATTCTCCTCAAAGTGAAATTGCATTCATCTGAGTAAACTAAACTATTTTAATAAATAAATTTCTGAACTGCAGATTGGTTAAAATAAAACACAAGATTATTTTGCAGTGCCACAGCAGTCAAGAAAAGAAAAAGCTGTCAAGATGTGGTACCTTTTTATCATGTAATTTGGAGACCCACACTGTTTTTAATTTGGCATTCCACTTCCCTTAGGCCTTTGGAAGAGGGAGAAAAGGAATGTCCAGGATAGGTTTTTGAAGTGGTCATGGATTGCATTCTGATTTTCGTAATACTAACTTAAAAGAAATTCAAGTTTTTATTTGGCTACCCTAGAAGCTAGATTAACAAATGGGAGGTTTAATGCATGGAAAAATCCTGCTATTCATATTTTTATATAAGTTATTTCATATTAATACAAGAAATCCTCAAACAGTTCAAGGCAGACATGAAGTATAAAAAGCAATGCCTGGGGGGGGGGGGGGGAAGCAATGCCTGGATTTAAAAATCATAATGCACCAACATCTACCATTATTTCATTCCATTTTCTATGAACTTTTGAAACCCCCTTGAGTATGGAAGCATTTGAAAAAGGTCTAGACATTGTTTTAGATTTTACTCAAATATGTGTTTTTATCTAATTTATTAAATATAGTTCTCTCCAAACAACTTTTTGAGACTTGCACTAATATTTTTTCAATGTTTTGATTTACCTGTAAGCATACTGGAATATTTAAACATGCAGTCACAGATTCAGGTGGGGATCGTATTCTTACAATGCAAACTATCACCTGACAACAAGAACCATGTATAGTTGTCTTAAAAGTGGGATGAGATATTCCTTTGGAGTCAGCATACTCTAAAGCCGGCAACAAAAATGGATGCTCTTGTCAATAATTTTAAAACGTGAATCCCCTTTGCTGCAAGTTAATGTTTAAAGTTGATTGATGTTTCCACAGAACTAAATTATGCAGAGCTAGATAATCAGCCCAGAGAATATTGTCACGAAAGGGTGTGGAATGATAGTGAAAAAAATGAACTCAATTTACTATTAGAATGGAAACAAGACTTAAACATCTGTGAGTTACATTTTTGAAAGTAGGTGATAAGATTTATAGCCTAATACAATATTATTCTTCAAAGTATTCTTTCAAAACACCACAAAAGGAAGGAAAGTCTAGCATGTTATTTTTAAATGATAAATCATATTTTAACTTCATGCTTTACTTGTATATACCCAGTAGCTAATCATCAAAATGTTACTAATGTATTCTAATGCATGTATAAACAGAGAACTATTAAAGTTTTTAAATGTAATAGGTATTGAAGATATAAAAATTTAAAAAACATTATATGTATTTAAAAGGTACAATGAGAGACAGAGAGAGAGATAGAGACTAAGAGAAGTAAAATGGGATCTACCCAGTTCACTCCCCAAATATATGCAATGGCTAGAATACAGCCAGGCCCAAGTCTGGAGTCAGGTATTCCATCTTCATCTCCTGTGGGCCTAAGTGGCCTAAGTACTTGAGCTATTTTTTTTTTTTTTTTACTGCTTCCTCAGGATCATTAACAGGCACCTGGATTGAAAATGAAACATCTGGGACTGAAACTGACACTTGATACAGGATGCCAGCATCATGAATGTCATCCTAACCTGCTGAACCACAATGCCAACGCCAAAGAAATTATTTTAAATGCTTCATTTGGAGAAATAGAAGAATCACTCTATTTGTTCTATAATAAAACCATCAAAGGCCATATGGTTCCCAGTCCTGGCTGAGATAGTCTCTGCAGGAAAATGTTACCCTAAAAATGATTGATGAATTTCATTTCACATGTAATAGGTCTGCTTTCAGGACCAATTTCAAAATGGGTTTTGTACCTCTTTCAGTGTGTTCTCAAACGTATTTCTATCAATACAAGAATCAAATAAAATTTGTACCAAATTCAGTAATACTATGTTGTTTTAAAGAAATATTTAATGGCAATTTACTTTGATTTCTTTTTAAAATATAAAAATACAAAATCTATACGGTCTTATGCAGGTTTATATTTCTTAAGCTTGAAGAGATTTCGAAAATCAGCCACTGTGGCGTAAGAGGGCTGAGAAGGTGGGTGAAGTACATATATTTGCGTCTTTAATCCATCTCTCCATTAACTATGGGGGAAAGGGAAACTTTAGTCCCACCTGGAACCTGGAGGGCTGCAACGAACAGAACTGTGAAGGAATGTGCTATGTGTCACAGCTGTAAGCTCTGCATCCATCTCGTTATTCCAAGGAGCTTTATTTGCCAGTTTTCCCATCAATGTGCCCATGCAAGTTAGGTAAATGTGAGAAACACCAAAAATAATCATCCACGTTCCTGCTGTCAGAGGAGGCTACTGAAGATGCATAGCTACCCACTATACAAGGCAGAGTTCCAGTTGCCTTACAATCCTGAAGCTTTAGTAGAACTACAGAGTAATTCTGTGGCATGGTTCTTCCCCAGCTAAGGAGGAAACAAAATATAACACTAACTACAAATCGGGTCCTGCATCCATCTCTGCTCCCTGCTTGGTTAAGGCGTTAACAGGATTTACGGCAAACTCAATTTAGAATAACCATACCTAATTGAAAGAGACCAACATGAGCTAAGAATGTAAGATAGTATCTATCATTACAAACATAGTTAACACCATCATAAACAGCAACCAAATTACCAAAAAGAAGAAAATCAAACAAACAAAAAAATAAAAGAAAGGACAGGAAAGAAAATTTAAAGGAAATTTAAGATACATTAAAGAGGCAGGGGAGTAGTAGAAGACATAGAGAGAAAAATCAAATAGAGTCAGAATATACAATATTCTATGCCATTTAGCATTCTATATGTTGGAAGGAACAGTCAAATCTACTATCTCATCAAGGAAAAAGTGAATTTATGGAAGATACCACGTGCCTGTATGAACACACCAGTTTTGCCCTTGCATCGAAACAGCATCTACTACATGATAGAGTTTAACAAGTATGTCTCAGATGGATGAATCAATGGGTGAATAAATGTGTACTTTTTTCAAAAAAGTTAGATGCTCTTATTTTACTCTGAAAACTATTTTATATTTTTCCTTGCTGACTTAGCTAAGTTATAAAAAAATTCTTTGTTCCTCGAATGAAATAACATTCAAAAGTGCTACTTAAATTGATACTTTTGCTTTTATCCTGGAGATAAAAGAATCACAATCTCTGAATTCTAGCAGATGATTTATGGCACTTTTATGGTAAAACTTACTTTAAGAGAATCACAATTATATTATAAGTAAATTTCCTATTCGAATGGTAAATATTTAATACACATCCTCCTGGAAATAAGAGAGTGAGAGAGGCTGGGTTTGCTTGGTAGTAAGTGCTTAAGAGCACTAATGTAACTTTAAATAAGAGTACTCAGGCATGCACATAATAGTGGCTTAAACAACAAAACCCAAATGGGCTAGATGGAAATTCAGGAGGTTGATTTATAATGGGATGCTGAGCATTCTCACTCAAGGTCACCAGCTCAGATGTAAAGGAAATCATCCGTCATTGATGTACTTGCCAATTTATGGAAAAAGATGAAATAAATTATTCTCTGAAAAGGCAGTTTCATTGAAAACCAGGGGTGGATCACAACTAGAGGAGGATCTTAATACAGATAATGAATCACAAATGTATCCATGTGACACTCTTCTGTGTTTACTGAATAGAGATACACACATTTTTTACTTTGCCAACTTTTAGTTTACTGTTAAACTCCCTTTAAATATGCACAAAAGGATATAACTAAAATGTTATATATATGTAAACATGTATTTTTTTATTTAACCCAAACCATTCTCCTACATTTTGAGTATCTTTCTAATATATGTCTGTCTCCTATTTGTTTTTAATTTCATTAATTTTATTTAAAAATTATTTATTTGTTTGCAAGCCAGAGTAAGAGAGAGAGAGAGAGAGAGAGGGTGGGAGATCTTTCATTCTCCCATTTACTGACTACATAGCCACAATGGTCAGAGCTGGTCCAGGATGAGGCCGGAAGCCAGGAATTCCATTTGGTTTCCCTGTGTGGGAGATAAGGACAAGTACTTGGCCCATCTTTCACTGCTGGCATTTTAAAAAGGATATTCATCCTTTATATATCTTTTGCAGTTATGTTGCTCATACGAAAAAAATCTGAAGGGTTTTACCAAAGGCAATTTACACAAGTAGCATGTAAATTTGACAATGTATCTAGACACTATTTCTCTTATTTAAACATAGAAAGAGTGATCTGGGAATGTCTGATGTTGACTCATGAGAATCTAATTGGTTGTGTTTATTTTTTCTTTTAGTTTTTTTTTTAACTTAGGTATATTCAGTGACTTGAAAGGCGAAAAAGACGAGGAGACAGTTCTCTCCCATCCTCTGGTTTACTCTCCGAATTTCTACAATAGTTAGGGAAAAGCCAAAATTTGAGAGCCCCATCTAAGTTCCAGGCTAATGGTAGGCACCCAACCATTTGAGACGTCACCAGCTGTTGACCAAGGACTTAGGAAAACAGATAGAATGTTGGCGTACCAAATGGTATCTTTACTAGTGAGCCAAATATCCACCCAAGGTATTTCTAAGAACTCAAAGTTCATGATAACACGTGCATTCTGATTTAAGTCATTCTAAATAAACAAATCAGCTTAAAACAGAATATGCCTAGTAATGGAAGCCAAATGATGTACAACACAAGGGCACTACTACCCTTGGCAGCCCTTATCAATGTACCCATTTCTTTTCATATAATTTCTACCTGTTGCATGTAGGCTTTTATTTGTTCACTTCATCTGTCTCTTGACTCTTTGATTTTTACATCCTTGTGCCTCCTTAGGTTACTATTTATGTCTATTTCACTTATACCAACTTATATCAAAAGTATATTGATGCAGATTCTATGTGCCTCATTGTCATGTCTTCAATTAACTGACCAGTTCATAAATACCAATTTGGTTGCACGTGATGTATGACATTTATCATCTATATATTTATGTATGATATGTGTGGAGTACACATGTATATATACAGACAATATTATACCTAAATCTATTCATTGTTTCTTTTTTTTTTTTTTTTTTTTTTTTTTTTTTGTTAATTATTTTGCTTTATGTGACAGTTTCATAGGCTCTGGGAATCCCCCCCTCCCTCCCCCTCCCCTCCCCCCGGTGGATTCCTCCACCTTGATGCAGTATTACAGTTCAAATTCAATCAAGATTCTTTCATTGCAAACATATACCAAGCATAGAGTCCAGCTACTTATTGTCCAGATTGGTTGAACAGTTTCTTGGGGAGACCTTTTCTGGTCTGAAGTTTGAGCTGGCAGAATATCATCACAGTCAATTAAGAGTCCCAATATAACATCAACAGCAATTTGCAATGTTATGGAATTGACATGGTTTTGAGTAACCAGTGTATTAAAAAGAAAAAAAAAAAAAAAAAAAAAGGAAAACAAGTCCTAGCCACAACCTATGATTAGCTCATTGACATTTCAATTTAGTTCATATACAGGACCGGCTGCTCTATACCTTAAAATGGCCATAAGGCACCATTCAGCTGTTTCGTGTCCATTTCATCTTAGTATTTAGCCAGTTGTTGTGTTGAAGTAAAATTTTGCTGATCTTGGCAGATTTTAGGATAATCCAGACTGGCTTGTAACTCTAACAAGATATATGTCAACAATTTAGGTGCAGAACATTTTTTTTTTTTTTTTTGGGGGGGGGAGTGTGCAGGAAAATCCTCAGCACCATGGTGAGGAGTAAAACTAATCTTTGTGACCCACCCAGCGAGGCATGAGCCAATCCATGCCAGCTCTTTCCTGTCAGATTTCAAGTTCTACTTTCTGTTGTTTATTTATTTTAGGTTTTTTTTTTTTTTTTTTTAGTTTGTATGATTGTTTGTTTGCTGTGAGGGGTTTTCGAAGCGATCCCGATGGTCATTCATTGTTTCTTTACTTCTTCACTGGATATTTTCAGCAGCTGGGATACTGGAAATGTGTTCCTTTATTTGTTTATTTCATTTGCCAGAAGAACTGAAGTTGGATTGGCTACATCCTACTCAGCCATTCCCAGAAATGCTCAATTCCAGAATTTTTCATCTGCATACAGAATGGTGTCATAGACATCTAAATCCACACTGATGCTTCTTAACTTTGATAGGTTATAACTATAAGCCCATCATAAATAGAAAATAATGCTAATTAAAAATGCATTGAATACACCTAACTTCCAAATATCACAACTTAGCCATGCAGCTAAGTATCATTTTTTTTTTTTAAGTTTGCAATTCTATACCTGGAGGATGTGGCACACTGCTGGTCATAGGCATTTCAAGAGAGTATTGTGCTACTACTGCTAGTCTAGACAAGCATTAAAATTCAAAATTAGAAGCATTTTTAAATTTTTAATTGCAAAAAGTACATAAACAGAGAAGCGGAGAGACAGAGAGGGAGAGCTCCCATCCCCTGATTCACTCCCCAAGAGGCCGCAACTATTTGAAGCCAGGAACCCAGGTCTCCCACACAGATGAAGGGTCCCAAGGCTTTGGGCCATTCTCTGCTGCTTTCCAAGGTCACAAGCAGGGAGCTGGGTGGGAAATGGTGCTGTCAGGATTAGAACCCATGCCCCTATGGGATCCTGGTGAGTGTAAGGTGAGGACATTAGCTGCTAGGCTATTGCACCAGAAGCATGTTTTAAATATTTTGTATATTGGTTATATGCCATTGGTAACAGGAGAAAGCACTAGGTTGAACCACTGTAAGACCAGGACAGTTGGCCCATGATTCCTTAGGCTTTGATAATTCCCACTTAATCTTTCATTTTTACTCTTTTTTAACGTATACTTATTGACTAACATTTTCAATATCTTGTGACATGCACTTAAATGCATTTAATTTAAAATCAAGTACAAATATAGCACTGTGTGAATAAACATAATTGTGAATCAGAGTTTCCAAAATGACTTAAGGGATTTGAAATCATTAGCTCCAAAATAACTCTCTGAATTTTTAAATATTCAGTTCCGTATTTCTTTACTTAAGAAAATTACTTTATGCATGGGAGCCGTTTAATTAAATGAATTTTTCTTTAAGATTCACAGGCATTGTTTATTTCAATAAACTATTAAATATGCAAAATTTTAAACATAAAACAATTTTTCACAAAAAAGAGATAAGGATATTTTACTTCAAAGTGCCTTGTCCACTTACCCCTTTCATTAGTTTTGTACGTGTCTATGTATATTCCTAGCTGTTGTTCATCTTGATTCCACAATATCTTCATCTATTTTTTTACTTTTCCAATGGCATCAACAATCTCCTTTGATGCTTTCTTAAGCTTGTAATGATTTATTAAGAGGCTAATAGATTCATTTTTGGTGAAGTGCCACATTGATGTTTCTATCTGCTGAGGTACTTTACATATCCTTGAGGCTATCATCAAATTCTGGATTTCTTTTTTTCAGGAAGAGATGCAAATATTTTCCTTCAAAAGTAGTAAGTAACCTTGTGATGTACATCATGTGTATTTTGGACATTAACTTGTTTTGTGTCTAACTCTATAATTTTATCCTGAAACAATCTATTAATAACTCATTTAAAATGTTCTTTGACATTGTCATGACAACTTACTGGTTTTATTTTGGGCACCTTACTTGTGTAGTTGCCTCGAGACCCACAGTTTTTCATTTTGAAGACTTCTCTCTTTTTTTAATGTATTTATTTACTTGAAAGAGACAGTGACAGAGAGAAGAAGAAAGAGATCTTCCATCTGCTGGTTCACTCCACAATGGCTGCCACATCCAATGCCGGGACAGGCTGAAAGCAGAAGCTACTCTCCATCTGGAGTTTCCATGTGTGCAGTAGGGGACAGACACATGAACCATATGCTCCTGCATTCTCAAGGGTATCAGGAGGGAGCTGGGTCGGAAACAAGGCAGTCAAGACTTGAGCCAGTTCTCATCTAGGTTGCCAGCATCACAGCTGACAGTTAACTCATGATACCATAGTGCCAGCTCTAGTCAAGCAAGGGAATTCTGTATAGCCCTTTATGAGGCTTCAAAACATAAAATTTTTGCAGGTGGTAATTTGATGTCCTAAACATATCATCTTACGGAAATCAAACTGACATGTTCTTTGCCTCATCTAATCAAAAAGAAAAATAAACAGAAAAAAAGCAGGCATTTTACAGTTGTCCTTAAGCATGTACAAAACAACACGATCTTGGATTGGCAGTGAAATTCTCTCCTGTTGCTCCTTCATTATCATTGTTGTTACTGTTTTTATATTTCTGTGATTTTTTTTACTACATTTATATATACATAATATGCGCATATATACAATATATATATTCTTGAGGATTGTCCATTTATCTGAATTAACACAAATTCTGTTTCAAATAAGCTGATGACATAAATCTGCATATAAATAGATATATTGCTAGAGGCAAGTGAATAGGTAGATTTTAATTATGTGTATACAACAGAAATCCATTACTAGGTAAACTTTTAATAAATTCAGATAATTTCTCTGGAGAACCATTGCTACTTGCATCATGCATTAACCATTCTACAATCTCTATCGATGTTGTTTATCAAAATAAAACCTTTCATCTAAACAACAGCACTTGAATTACTAAAAACCAGAAAAATCCAAAATAAACTATTACCCATATTTTCTTCTGAAATGCAAATCCTTCGACTCAAACACTCTTGAATTGAGGGAAGAGAACCTGACAATTTTTTTTTTAGTTTTTTGACTTTTTGATATTCATAACAAGTTAATTCATTAATTGATAATGTTTTTTAATTAATCAAACACATAACTTTTTATGTGGTAAGAAATATTGATTCAAGTTACTTTGCAATTATGACCCAGATGAATTGCAAAGATCTAGTCCTTTATTTTTAAGACTTATTTATTATTTCTTAGAAAGATACATCTACAAAGAAAAGAGACAAAGAGAGAATCTTCCATCCTCAGCTTCATTCCCACAATGGCCACAATGGACAGAATTGAATGGATCCTAAGCTGTGATTCTGGAACTGAGCTGTTCCTTAGCCAGGAGTGCCTTCTGGGTCTCCCATGCAGCTGCAAGTGCCCATGGTCTGTAGCCACCCTCTGCAGCTCTCCCAGGCCATAAAAGGAGCTGGATGCAAACTGCAGCAGCCAGGACTAGAACCAGTGTCCGAATGGGATGCTGGCATTGCAAGGCAGAGGATTAGCCTGATGAGCACTACACCACTCCCAGGTGTTAGAAGAGTATTGTAGAGAAAGATACAGGGAGCCAACTCACAGTCAAATTGGATTTAATATCAGAGAAACAAATCTGAAGAGGTGACAAGCTACCCACATACAGGAAGGCACGTGGCAAAAGGCCTCATTTTATTTTTATTTATTAAGTTTTTTAGCAGGCTGGGCATTTCATAATTTTAGGTTCCTGTGATGATCTGGGGAATGAGTAAATTTTAGGAAAAGAGGAAAGTGGACAAGGGCTACAGTTGTTTTTCATGCACATTTTCAAACTTGATAGGTTTTAGCCCTGGGAAGGTGGAAGGTTAAACAGGATCGTGTCAAATGTCTGCCATTTGTAAACAGTCTATGGATATGTAGTGCAAAGGTCATGAGGGAGACTGCATTTGGGAATTCTAATGGGGGAGCTGTCTCCTGCCCTTGCCCCATCACCAGGCCCTGGTTTTTAACCCCATCAAGTGCTGACTCCTGAAGTGTGCACTAACAGGAAGCTGTATCTGAATTGGGGCCATGAGGATAAGTACACTACAGGATGGTACACAGGTGTTCCAAGGCACAGCCTAAAAAAGTGCCACTTGTGTAAATATGTAACATCAATATATTATCCCCCGATATTACTTAACTTTTTCTTTAAAAAAAAAAAGATCAAACATTTGAGGTTTATACACTTACATATTCAGCTCTTGTATTCCCGAGAGGGTGGGAAGTGACAGGAAACCCACTGTCATTAAAAAATATTTTCCTCACATAGATGCCAAGACATTTGGTGTGACTGATGGCTCACTGAGGATTGAGCACATTTATACCTTCTCAGGCATCTATTTTGTTTCTATTGACAATTTCTGCCCCAAGGATACAGAAAACAACAGTGAATGCATGGAAACAATAGATAAGAAACGCTTAAAACATGTCTAAATCTAACCACATGTAAACCGAAGTGAATTCATTACACAAAATTACGAGGCATCTTTGAAATAGTTTAGTCATAGTTCTCCAGGGAACTATTGTTTACCACACTGTTTAATATAGATTCTTTAAAAGATCAAAGTTTGAATTATATATGGGGTATAGTGATAAACAAGTTAAACCTTTGAATAGAGAGAAAACTGTAGGGAAGTATACCATTTGATTATATTAACTGAAATTAAAATTTATTGCATTTTACCAGTTTTTGTCAAGGGGCTTAATTAATATATACACCGCTTCAAAAAAAACTTACAAAGATCTCTTAAGGTAAACATGTTTACCAGTAATCAATTTAACTTTGTTCTTTTGTTTAGCAATTTCTTTTTTGTTCAATTTGTGTGCTTCCACATGTCTTTCTAACTGCATAGAAAATTATGAGTTGTGACTAACATTTTTCTGTTAGGAATAACTAATGAGAAAATGGGTACCATTTGATTATTTGTGTAAATTTATATTTAAAAAATCTGAAGGTTTGTGAAAATATATCAAAGATGTTTTATTTGAAAAGGCTCAATATTATATTTCTATTTGGAGACTTACTATTTAGATTTTTGTTTAAAGGCAGAGATGGAGAAAGAGAGATGCAAAGGATTCTTTTCAGCATTTTCATGTGGTAGCATGATAATTACAAATTTGTTTTATTGTGCTTCCATGAAGTTTTCTTTCTTGAAAAATTTATGTGTCAGGCCCGGTGCTGTGGCCTAGCAGCTAAAGTCCTCATGTTGAACTCGCCAGGATCCCATATGGGCACTAGTTCTAATACAGGCAGCCTGACTTCCCATCCAGCTCCCTGCCTGTGGCCTGGGAAGCAGTCGAGGACAGCCTAAAGCCTTGGGACCCTGCATCTGCATGGGAGACCCGGAAGAGGATCTGGGTTCCTGGCTTTGGATTGGCGCAGCATTGGCTGTTGCAGTCACTTGGGGTGTGAATCATCAGATGGAAGATCTTCCTCTCTGTCTCTCCTCCTCTCTGTATATATCTGACTTTACAATAAAAATAAATAAATCTTTAAAAAAATGAAAAAAAATTTATGTGTCAATTATACATGTAAATGTTCTAAAACGTAATCCAGTTTAATAAAAAGAAATACTATGTCATATTGTATCTGCATTTTTGGAAGGCAGAGAAACAGAGAAAGAGAGGGAGGGAGAGAGCGAGCGAGCGAGCTTCCATCTGTTGGTCCATTCCCCAGTTGTCTGCTACAGTTGGTACTGGGCCATGTCAATGGCAGGTCAAGGAACTGTATCTGGATCCCCCACGTGGGTGTCAAGAACCCAAGTGCTTGGGCCATCATCTGCTGACTTCCAGGAAAAACATTAACAAGAAGCTGAGTTGTAAGCATAGGCAGAACTCAGTCCCAGCCACATGGGCTGCAGACCTCATAGGTGGTGACTTCCTTGGCTGTACCACAACACACAAGCAATTTTGTATGCCTTTCAACGTGTGCAATATGCTAAAGAATATGCCAAGGAAAACTCAATATGTCAGGAAATTAACTATCTATATATATAGCTATACTAGTGAGTAGAAGTCTAAATTTTTAAACATTATAAACATCCTGCATAACAGATATTTTGGAAGAAGAAGCTCAGTGTGATTCCCATTAATAAACTGGCATTTGCAAGAATTTTCTTGGTTCTCTGAACTTTGGTTTTTCTTTTCTGCTGCACCAAACACTCAATATGCAACAAATGTAAATAATATTTTTTCCCAACAAGTTGGAAGATTCTCAAAATACCTAAGATCATTGCAGTGAATAACTGTCATTCACCGTATTAACTTCCAATTAGTTCTCCGTGGTGGGTCAAGCACCAACATTAACTTTGTCTCTAAACAAAGCTACTGTGTCTTTCTTTTCCTGAAACCATGATAAACCTTAACAAAGCCAATGGAAGTATATTGGCTCTTATATATTAAAATTACACTTTCAGTGTTTTCCTATTTTGATAATAATTGGTGCTTATTTTTGTTACCATGTGGATATTTTTCAAATAGGAATTAATATATTTACTTAAAACAATATTGTTGGCACAGTGACTCAACAGGCTAATATCCACCTGCAAGTACTATATGGACATCCCATATGGGCACTGATTGGTGTCCTATCTGCTTCCACTTCCAATCCAGCTTCCTGGTCATGGTCCGGGAACGCAGCAGCAAATGGCCCAAGTCTTTGGGTCCCTATATCTACCTGGCCGACACAGAAGAAGCGCCTGGCTCCAGACTGGTCAGTTGTGGCTGACCTCTGGAGAGTGAGCCATTGGATATAAGAGTTTTATCTCTGTTTCTCCTTCTCTATAAATCTTTCAAATAAAAATAAAACAAATAAAAATTTTTAAAAACCAGAAAATAGTGAACTTCCAAAAAAATTTATTTTCCTATAGTTTATGATTAAAAAAGCAATCCACATATGACTATTGAACCAGCAGAAAAGAACACCACATCTGTAATATTTACATATTGATGGAAGCATGATGGAGGAAGAAAATCAAAGACCAAACAATGGACATTTTTTATTCAGAACGTGCTCTGGTTAAAAAAGCAATATCAGGGGCTGTTACTATGGCACGGCAGGTGGTGACTATGCTCGAGATGTTCACATTGTGAATCAGGTCTCAGGGGCTCCATTTCCAAATGAGCTTACAGCTAATACACCTGGGAAAGCAGAGGAAGAGGGCTCAAGCACTTAGGCACTTGCATCCACATGGGAGATCTGAAGCAGATCCTGGCTCCTGGCTTTGTTCTGGCATAGCTTGCTCTCTGTCTCTCCCCTTCTCTCTGTAACTCTGCCTTTAAAAATAGATGTTTAAAAAGTGACTGTCCTTGGAAAATCAATGAAAATGAAAGAATTAATGTCTAGAACCCAGAGGCTGGCGTCAGGCTCTTTTTCACCTGATCTAACTCAGACCTATGGATCTGGAAGTAACTTTCACACTGATGGTCAGGGCTGTCTGTTACCTACCTACTACAATTGGAGATTCAAAATTATCCTTCCAAATAGAAGTCCTAGAGACAGTGAGTTTAGGGTCTTTGACAATTAATTGATTCTGAATCACAAAAACACATGGAATTTGCAACTGCTGATTGTTATTCAGAGATTGTGTGGGACTTTTGTTTTCTGTTAAATGTTTATTTTTTGTATCAAATGAATTTTCATCAGAAATACAGACTTCATACAGTGTGTAACACATATCAGAGTAGTTTTCTATGCAACCATGCCAAACTAAGCTTTTTTGGGTAGAAGTCTGTTATCAAGATTTATATTGGCTAAAAGGCAACAGCATTTCAACTGCTAGTTATGAAATGTTACTACTTGCTAAGGAAAATAAATCTTCACCCTTAACATCTGCCCCCCCCGAAAAAAATAATCCATTTTTGGTGCCTTTGCCAGTAAAAGAGACACTAGTGTTTTGGTGTAAATCATGTAATTACAAGTCTGCAATTGAATTTCAAAATACAAAGTCAATCAGGAGTAAGAATATTTAGTTTCCTGTGGCACAATAGGGTGATAACACAAACAAATAATGTGCTATATATATTTTTAAAAGTGAGAACAAAGGGATTTTAATTGTTTCTTCATAAATTATAAGCATTTGGAAGTATAGATACACACATCCTTATGTGGACATTGTAATACATTTACATGTAAATATAAAATCACATGGTATTCCATAAATAGGTATATCTTTACCCATTGCTTAAATTTTGAAAGTTATGAAATATATCAATATGATTGCAACTAAAAATACTTCTTCAGTATTAAAACACATATTTTAAAAATATTTTCATGTTTATATTTTTATAAATATGTAAGTAAATTTTCAAGGAATCATTTCCAGAGATGCTTTACTTTAGTATGCAGACTTACAGTCACCAGGAAGGCAGCAAGAGGACAACAGAGATGTGCAGAAAGAAGTCTAATGCAAAGCTGTAGTGTCACAATGCATGAGCTTGGAACAATGAGCACTTCCCATAATAAATGATAACTGAGAAAACCAGCAAAAGACAAATGTATTCATGGCACTTCAGAGCATCATTATATTCAAAATTATCACTTAATTTTTGGTTAATTGGATATGTAAGGATAGGAGAGAATCTAAATTATGAGTTTAAAATTTTTTTTAATAAGAAAAGAGGGAAATTTCAGGAAAACTGGGCTAACGTTGGCTTTCACAAATATGGTTTCAAGCGTATTAGAACTCAAAATCAATGATCAGGCAATGGTTTCTAAGTTTGCCATCTGTGTTTGCAGCACAAATTTGGTAGTACATCTGAATCACAGCTATTATATTATTCACCAGTGTTTGCAATAAAATAATGTATTTGTACTTTATCAGTGTTTCATAGATAAGAGGAGGTTTTCCACCACTCTTCTCAAAGGAAATAAAAATAAAGAGAATATATAACAGAAACAAGAGTATTCGGCATTAATACATGATTTGTTTTGTCCCCAACTGATTTGAGTGAAGAGGACCAAGGTTAAAAAATTGTTTCCACCCCCCCCCCAAAAAAAGAAAATTTCCCCACAATGAGGAAGTATTAAATGGGCACTATGGATTAAGAACTTTGTCCTGACCTGGGAAGTGGGAGAAGACTTCAGACAAGAGAGTGTTTTGGGTGGGAGTTAGGGCTGAGGAATAAGGTGAGCGTTAACAGGAAGAGATGAGGAGGTGAGAAGACACATAGACTGAGCTTGAGTCTAACATGTTTTGGATTGTATCAATAACTGTTGCATGTCTTTGGAGCTATCTGAAATGAACAAAGATAAGAATTTTTTTTTTCAAAAGTCTTCTCCTATTAGCTTAAATTACTGTGTAACAAGGTAATTCATGTTGTGTGTCAAAGGCAAAACTGCAAGATCTCAGTCCCAGCTTAGCACTGGTCATCCTGCACACCACTAGGTAGTGGCCAGAAAGCTGTGCGGTAAGGGCTCTGAACCCTATTAGAATTCTGTATGACATCCCAAAAATAAGAAATGGATGCATCTAACACAGTGATTCTCATATTGAGCTCAGTATGTATTCACAACAAACACCCAATTCTGCTCTTTATGTAATTATTTTAACTTGGCCAGTTTAACTTGATTTGATTTTGAAATATAAATTATACACTTTGCTTCACATATGAGATCAGTTTCCAGTGTACTCTGCTTTTGAATTTCTACCACACAGGTGAGGCAATTTAGTCTGTAATATCTTCTGATGTTTTGACATTAAAGACACTAGATAAATGTAGGGTTCAATTCTTGATATTAATATTTATGCTATGATATCAAATGGGAAAAAAAAGTCTCATTTAAAACACTTCATTGTAAGCATGCTATTACTGAGATTAAGAAAGATAGTTCAAATTTATAATTCACGGTTCATTTCTATCCAGAGATACAAAATTTGAAATTCGACTATAATTAGAAAATAACATTATCCATCTTATAAATGATCCGTAACTTGAGTTTTGATTCCTTCCTCTTTGCTGTTTTGCTCTTCATGGCTTTATTTCCCTCGTGACATTTTGTTTTTACCACTGAAGACTGCCTGCAGAGAAGTGTCCCTCCTAATCATGTGGAAATTCTCTTTGATAACATATTTTGTATCGAATTTGAGGTGGACAGAAGAGGAGGAATCTCCTTTCTAATGGAACAGGTAGGAAGCAGTCAGCCACCTAAACATAATTATTATGTAATTCTACAGCATGCAAAAATTCATATAGTTTGGCTATTCAAAAAAAATTCTAAAAATGAAAATGATTCTGAAGTGATTATTTTTGTAGTAGCAGATTTAACTCACTTTAATAGACATATTGATCGCACAAGTTTTGTGTGCGTGAATTTTCCAGGGCTAATGACTTTCTCTGGACGAGATTCTATTTCATCCTTTTTGTAAAAGCTTTATGCAAATACAGGGATTGCATATGTTTCCCTTATACCTCTGGGGAAAAGCTTCTGTGCTTTTAAAAATTTTTAGTCGTTCTATCATCCTGCTTTCAACTAAACCCATTAAACCTACATAAATAACGTTGAGGGTAGAAAGAGTTTTGACTATGGAATATGTAATGTGACACTTTATAATTAATTTTGGCTTTTGTTGAGCTTCATTATGTAGGAACTAGCACTCCAGGCTTCTCATTCTGTTCAGGAGCAGCCTGGTAGACAATTACTGGATCTCATTCTTATAGTCTTCCAAGCACATCTATTAGCTCTGTAACAGTATGAGTAATTTATTATATTATTGGAGTCAGCTGACTTCAATTAACAATCTGTTTTGCCCTTTCTTACAGAGGCGAAAATAATCTATTGACTGTGTTCCACACAAACGAAAGAAAGGCATATGTACAATTGGATGTTGCGTGGATCTGTAAGAGAATTATTAGACTATCCTTTTAGATTTTTATTTTGAAATATTTGGGCCTGGCTTGTGTTGGAGTGGATTATGTTGCTACTTAAAATGCTGTCACACTTTTATCAAAGTATCGTTTGATCCTTGGCTTCTCTGCTTTCTTTGAAGATCTCTATTCAAGTGACCGGAAAGCCAGCAGAGAATGGTCAAGTTCTGGGACCTCTGATCCTCACGTGGGAAACCCAAGGGAAGCTCTAGTCTCCTGGATTCAGCCTGGTCCAATGGCAGCCGTAGGGCCCATTTGAGGGGTGAACCAACCAATGAATCTGATCAATAAGCAACTAAGATCCCTCCTGAAATGATTACACCTAGAAGTTCTATATACAATATGAAAGTCTTACTACACATGATCCAATTACTGTATCCAAAACATGTGAAGAATCTCCACGATGAGGGTTTTTTTTCAAGATTTATTTATTTTTATTGGAAAGGCAGATATACAGAGAGGAGGAGAGACAGAGGAAGATCTTCCATCCAATGATTCTCTCCCCAAGTGGCCGCAATGGCTGGAGCTGAGCCAGTCCAAAGCCAGGAGCCTCTTACAGGTCTCCCACATGGGTCAGGGTCCCAAGGCTTCGGGCTGTCATCACCTGCTTTCCCAGGCCACAAGCAGGAAGCTGGATGGGAAGCCAGACTGCCGTGATTAAAACCAGCGCCCGTATAGGATCCTGGCGCGTTCAAGGTGAGGACTTTAGCTGCTGGGCCACCAGGCTGGGTCCACGATGAGGATTTTGAGCAGTGGAAAGCTTTTACTTGATGGTATGAACAAATGTTATTTTGGTGAAAGTCAAATGCAAAAACAAAGTAAAAATGATGTTCAAGATTACATGAGTGAATATGTCACAGCATTACATATGGCTAAGGATACACATACTCTTCAACTTTATCATAAAAGTTACCAAATACATAAAATTCACCTTCATGCAGGTAGGAAAGTAAGAAAGTCATATGATATAGGGTCTGAGTTTTCATTTGGATTAAATCTGAAGGATCTTAGACATGAAAAATCCCCTACCTTCTCAGTGGCTAACTATGTTGAATTGAATCTCAACATTCGATGTCAATCTCACAGTGTTTTTTTTTCTGCATTAATGATTCAATGTTTTAGTATTTGAAGGCATCTTTGTTTTCTGGGTGCTAAATTATTTTATCTTTCAAATCTGACATTTTACTCAACTTGCTTATGATCTCTGTTGCATGTCAGAGCACTGACGATTGGAATTTTCACTAGAATCAAGTACATAGGGCAAACCGTATGATGTCAAAAGGAGGGGCGGGGTGAGTGTCTGGCACAGTACTTATGTTTTTGTTTTGGTCAATGCTTTGATCAAAAATCATATTTCTGGCTATGTGATGACTCAACTGGCTAATCGAATGCCTGCAGCGCCTGCATCCCCTACAGGCTTCCATCCATGTCCCGCTGCTCCATTTCCCATCCAGCTCCTTGCTTATGTCCTGGGAAAATAATGGAGGATGTCCCAAAGTGTTTGGTCTCTGCTCCCACATGGAAGATCAGGAAGAAGCTCCTGGCTTCTGACTTCTGATCAGCTCAACTGGGGCCATTGCAGCCAGTTGGGGAGTGAACCAGATTGAAGATCTTTCTCTGTCTCTCCTCTCTGCAAAAATCTGCTTATCCAATAAAAATAAATAAGTCTTTTAAAAAAAAGAGTTAATTCTTTTAGACTACTAAGGTATTTAGGAAACTGATGAAATAAATCCTTAAATAGAATTGTCCATGCCCGAGAACATCAAATATATGACTCTTGTGTATGAATTTATATTCAAACACTGTTTTAAAGTTAGTGGCTAGGGACAAGTTTAGTGAGAAAGCATTTTTGGTCATTTACTGTGGTTTATAAGAAACCTAGGAATAGTGTGCCTGATCTAGAAGACTGATGTAAAAATGAGTTCCCCATAAGATAGTTAATAAAACAATCAAATTTTATTACATGGTCAACACATATATTTTAAAGGTTTGATATATACACCTTCAAAATCATCATACATTTCTTGACCAAAGACTGACATTTTTTGCCTTCACTGAACTTTCCTATTATAATGTAATCTGTTTTTGCCAAAGAAAAATGGGTCATTAACTTCTTGTTTATTTCTATCAACAAAATGAATATAGTCTTTGATGTGAAAAGACATAGTGCAAGTTCAATTTTGGAAAATTAGAAATATTTTGTATTTTGAAAAATAGCAAAATAAACCCCAGATGCAAGAGTACAAGGAGAATAATAATGCTGGAATTCTGATACTTAGAAGCGTTATGCTGACTGATAGCCACCTGAATATTTGAATGAAGATATCATAGTTAGATACTGTGGACCTTGTCTTTAACATGCATTGAGGGAAATTTAGTAATTCAAGCTTAGTAGAGCAGGTGCCCATTAGTGTATCTGATCATTAAGAGGATGCACGGGGAGAAACTGCAGGACATGGCAATCATATACTTTTCAGAATTCCTTGGCATTAATGCTAACTGTAAAATCTTTAGTTGCTCTAATTAGGAATCGTTTTCTTCGAGTTCATTACAAGCAAAATTGTAATGCTTCAACTCATCACGTTAATAATCATTTGTCACTTAGGAGGATAATCCTTAAATACAGAAGGAAAATCAGTGCTTTGTTCTAGGATGAAATTTGAGTGCAAATATACTGGACAATCACCTCAATTTTCTGTCATTATTTTTTTTTTCAAACTTATTCATTTTTTGACAAGCCCGCAGAGAGGAAACTGTGTTCTTGCCTGCTGTTCCACCCCTCAACTGCCTGCAATGACTAGGCCTGCTAAAGCAAGGCAAGAATTGATTCCAGGTGTCCCACATGTACATGGGTCTCCACACAAGTATCAGTATTTTTTTTAATGTTTTCCCAACTCCACATCAGCAAGCAGTAGAAATAGAAGCCAAACCAAAAGTGAAACTTCAGCGTGTTTGCAGACACCCTAACCAGCATTTTAACTGCCAAGCAAAGTGCTCACCCCATTCGTTGGTCATTTTTTAATTGTAAGTCAAGCACTTTCCTGCAAACTATGCTAAGTACAAAAACAAAAGAAAAAGCTGGAGAGGAGAGGATTGACATATGAATTTTATGCCCAAGTTGTCACTGTTTCTGATGATTTTAAAGATCGTAATTAAAAAGAAAACCTTGCCAGAATCCATGCGTATTAACTTTGCTTATATATTTCAGTATTTATAAATACTCTGTGAAATCTGTCCATATATCTTAAATGACCCTACATTTCTTGCAGTATGTAACACAATGAACATGCATGCACGTAGCTGTAGGAAAAATGATATGAGAAAGGATATATCCATTTCATACAGATGTATTCTTTCCAAATATGTTTGATCCACAACTGAATCTGTGGCTTTGGAACCCGTGGCAGGGTGCAGGGAGGGGGACAGCTATAGAACACACAGAACAGGTTTTAGATAGTTTTAAATCTACTTATCCTGCCTTGGCTACGGGGAAACATTAAGTGCTTAGCGTGACAATTTCTCCAACATGATCATTCTGAAAGAGGAGGCTTACCAGCAGTGATTCTGCACATCATGACGCCATGGCTGCCATGACAAGCCCTGGGCAACAATTTGTCTTCTCGCCTGTTCTTCCCCATCTCTTTCACACACAAAAAAAGTAGAATCAAATTTGATTTTGGTTTTTATTCAGCTTGGCCCTGCAGGCTGTTAACATTCTATCATCTTAATGGGCTCACATAATGTCCTAGATGTTAAGATATTCGACATTTATCAAAATTGTAATGGGTACACTCATCAGCATTTGACACACGAAAAAAACAGACATAATTATGTTAAATGTTTTTAGCAGATATCTATTTGATAATCAGAGAAACAGACAGAGTCTCTCTCTCTCTCTCTCTCTCTCTCTCTCTCTCTCTCTCTCTCACACACACACACACACACACACACACACACACGGAGAGAGAGAGAGAGAATATGTTCCATCCATTGGTTCACTACTCAAATGCTCAAAATCTTTCCCGAGGTCAGACTGAAGTCAGAAACCAATTGAAACTACCGCCTCCCCTATAGAGAAAACAATAAAAATAAGCAGAACCCAGCTTCTTGTCTGCCTCTCTTAGCACAAGGTGTCCTTGTCCTGAATTAAAGGTATTCACTGATGTAAGGGAGTTAGCCAGCCAACCTTAGAAGCATCTAATCAATTACATCAAGAAGTAATTTGCTTCTCCAATATAAAAGAACATCAATGCTCAGTGTGGTCCTAGAGTGGTTTGGGTAATGTAATTCCAGGTCTGGTTAGAATGTAACCCTAGACCAACTGCAACCCACCTGGCTATCGTAACTTGCTTAAAGAGCACAGTATCACTGAGTAGGGCTATTCTGCCTTTAGTATTTATACGTATGCTACATTGTGTTACTTTGTGTAGAATCTGAGAAAGTTACACTCCTTACTTCTAATTGACACTAAGAACCAAAATTACTATGAATAAAAAAAAAACACGTGTGTTTGAACATGTTTGACTGGTTGCCTGACATTCTTTGGTAATTGGAAATAATTGAATCATTAAACTGTGTATAACACAAAGTAAGTCTGTTTTAATGATAGTCACATTAGAACCTGATGGATGGTTATTAGATGTCAGCCCTTATGTTTTCTATTTTCGAAGAGCTGTCTTAAAGTAAACAGCAAGCCCCTTTTTCAGAATAATAGTTCAATATATTTTAAACATACCCAATAAAACACCTATATGGCTAAAAGTCAAAGTTTGAAGAACCCAGGCTGTGCTCATTTGTCTTTTAAGCTTTCCAACACATTACCATTTATTACTGTTATGGCCTTTTTTCATCAATTGTTATTTATTGTATCAGACACATTGCATCATTGAACTTTGAGAAGATTAACTCATCTAAATCATCAGTCATTTAAAGGGGCTATTGTTCAAAATATTTTTGTCATTCAACACATTTTCATTATCGTTGTCTGTTTAAAACTCAGGTCATAAGGTCGTAAAAATTCAGGCCACTATTTTTAACATTGTTTTTAAAGTGTGTAATACTTTCAGTGTTATTATGTACAACATTAATTGCTCAATACACTGTTTCATAACACACTGTACAACAAAAAAAATCAAGAGGAAAATTTAACAGCATTCAGATGCTACAGCATGGAGCATAATTAATATCTCTACACAACATATTAGCAACAACTCTTACAGTTTGTTAAAAAAAAAAAAAACTCAAGGCATCGAAGGAGGGTTAAGCTGCCGCCTGCAATACCTGCTTCCCATATGGGTGCTGGCTGGACTCTTGGCTACTCCAGCTCCAAACCAGCTCCATGCTAATACACCTGGCAATGCAGTGGAAGATGGCCCCACCATCAGGCCCCTGAACCCACAGAAAGACCATGAAGAAACCCCAGATAATAGGTATTCTAATTTTTTTCTGGAAAAATAGAATTAAAACAGTTGACTTTGGTGCCAAAAATGTTGAAATCCTTTCATAGTTTATTCACAATACACACTTTGCAGGAACATTCTAAATTCCTCCATCCAGAATTATCGAGCAGCTAATATTTGCATTTGTAAGTCACATGAGAATGTGAATATCTGTGGGAATATGATGATCATAAGTATATTTCAATGAATCCATCCTAACCAAAAGATACGAAGGACTCAGGTACTTACCCTGTACTACTGTGGTTTGTGATCTGTTTATAATTAAATGAAATGCTGAATTTCACTTGGAGGATAGTGCAAATAAAAATGTAAAACTCTTTCACAACTAAGAGTAGCTAATTCCATCCATAAAATCCAGGTTAAGCAACTTTCTAAAAAGAGTGTAAATTATCTCCAGTGTTTCTGTTTATACGAGTAAAGTATCATATACAAACCATAATACATATTGCAACATTTTCTAGCTTTTCTAATCATAAAACAAAATTATTTGAAAACAATAAACAGAATTTCTATTAGTGAAATATGAGGAAATGAGGCTTCAACTTGATATAACATTGATAGTTCTGAAGACCAAAGTGATATGCTGTATGTGCTACATAAACATGTGTTTCATAATGCCATGTGAGAGTAGGGAAGAGGTTCGTTGAGAGGGGAACTTTATGAATGGAATTATTTTCATATAATTGGTTTAGTGTGAATGAGAAAGTATAAAGTTGATCAGCAAAAGGAATGTCTTTAGTTTTCTTTACTATATTCCCAGTTCTTCCACTCAGATGGAATACTATATGACAAAAGAATATGTGTTTTTAAGTCTCCTATGTAAAAAATGAAAATAATAGAAAGTAATTGATACATAAAAACAAGGGTAAACAAACATATATAAATGTCTCAATAAAATTAGGAAGCATATTTGACAGTATTTAGAAAATCTCATGAGGTACTTTTACAAAATGCAGTGCTTATAAAGATTGTACAGGCCATTAACATAACTTTGAGGAAATCTCAACTTTTTACTTAGCTTATTTTACTGCATTTTAAGAAGTTTTTTAAAAAAATATTTTAGTTATTTGAAAGGCAGAGCTAAAGACAGAGGGAAAGATAGTGAGATCTCTTCCATTTGCTGGTTCACTCTCCAAATGATTGCAACGGCGAGGGCTGGACAAGACTGAAGCTTAGAGCTTCCTCTTGGTCTCCCACATGGAAGCAGGGTTTCAAGCAATTGGGTCATCCTCCCTTGTTTTCCTGTGTGCAATGGCAGGGAGCTGGATCAGAAATGGAGCAGCGGGGAATCAAATAGCCACCCATATGGGACAACAGTGTTGCAGGCAGTAGTTTAATCCAATCTGGCAAAATACCAGCACCCTATTGACATTCTAAGCTGTCATTAGTACGTAATCCAGATATGGAGGGAAAAAAACCAATCTGTAATAACAATGGCAATCTTCTATTTCAATTAGAATTTTTTTTCCTATTACAAGAGATGCTTCAATTGAACTCCACCTGCCACCCTCTTTTGAAATTCATGCTGTAAATACAATAAATTCTAATTATAAAAATCAATTTAAAATATTATCCTAGGAAGATTAGTTGATTCCTGAATTAATTGTACTGCTTAAAGCCAACGGTATTAAAAAGATGAAGCATCTTATATTTGTTTCATCTGTATGCAAACTGCTCTTGGGTGTCTATCCCTCTTTCCCTCTCCCGCCCAAATGCACATCAGATTAATAGCAATGAAACATTGCTTTTTCTATTTCTCACCTCACTCCCACTTCTTGCCTTGATTTTCATGTAGTTGAAGGTTATTCCCTTGGGTTTTGTTGTTGTTGTTTCTATTAATTTGCTTTTTATCATTTCTCGGAGTGTGAAATTAAGCATATAGTTAAAAATTTCTCAGCGAGTTAATTCAATTAAATATTTTTAAAGAATTTCAAATCATCTATTATTTAATTTTTGTTATCTTCACACTTATAATTATACATTTACCCTTTTACCATTACAGTGAAAGATTCAATTAAAGCACTGGTTAAGTATTTATGATGAAAAAGTTGGGTAACTTACATTCATCCTTAACCACTACTGCACATTATCTGTGTTAATAAAGATGATTAAGCTAGCCCAGTAAAACCCAGATAATAAGCAATTTATTTAAATTTAAATTTATGCAATATTTAAAGGCCTGTTTATTATGCCAGGGCAATGAGTTAAGTCATGATTAGTGTAGTTAAATCATTACAATACATAGTCATTGTTATAGAAGCCAGTTTCTTTCATAATAGCCAGATAAATTATTTATTGCCTGTATATATTTTATATTAATGTAATCATTGAATAGGAGTACAGTTTCATAACATAATGTAAGACATGGTAGAAACAATTTGGGGGTTGTGTATTGTAGGCACAGTCATATTATCTACCACCTGTGACACAGGCATCCCATGGGAGTATTGGTTCAAGTCCCAGCTATGCCACTGCTGATCTATCTCTCTGGTAAGGTGTGCTGGAAAATAGAAGCAGGTGGCCCAAGTTTTTAGGCTCTTCTCTCTCATGTGGAAGATCTGTATGGAGTTCCAATGTCTTGGCTTCAGCCTTTATGGTCATTTAGGAAGTGAACTGGTACAAGGAGTATCTCTGCCAATAGGCCTTCAAATAAATAAACTTTAAACACACACACAATGGACTGAGAGTAGAGTCCAGCAGCAAAACGCTTGGCCTTCAACAATATGTTGATTTTCTTTTTCATTCAGTTTTCTTTACAATGGATGTCTACCTACTTTGCATATTCATGATTGGTAGAATAGCAATTCAGTTTCAATCAGGATCCCTAACTCTGCAAGATGAATCCCAAAACTTGCTGCAAAAAGATCTTATTTTAGCATTAATAGAGACTCAGTTCTCCTTTAAATCAATTTGCTCCTGTTTTTCTCAGAGCGAGGTGTGTGTTGGTGTGAGCATGCATGACTTCAGTTTACTGATGGAAATACAGAAGCAAAGGCTTTGGGGACCGCCCTGTGTTTGCAGGCTGCAGCATGTCAAATATTGAAACAGAGACAGAGTGTCAGGTAAATATATTGACTTAACGGGGATATTTTTATTAGCCTATTTAAGAAAAACAATGTTAACTTTAACATCCAACGTACTTTGAAAAAAGTCTACGCGCTTGTTTGCTTTATGATTCCATAGGTAATTTGTTTTTAGAATTTAATAATGAGTGGGCTGGTACAATAGCTCACAGGCTAATCCTCCACCATGTGGTGTTATAGATATACCACGTGGGTATCAGTTTGTGTCCCAGTTGTTCCACTTCCAATGCAGCTCTCTGATTATGGCCTGGAAAAGCAATGGAGGATGGATAAAGCCCACAATGGAGGATGGATAAAGCCCACAGGACCCTGCACCCACATGAGAGACCCAGAGCAAGCTTCTGGCTCCCAGTTCTGCATCAGCTCACCTCTGGCAGTTGTGGACACTTGGCTTATGACCAAGTGGACGGAAGGTCCTCTCCTATTCCCTTCACTCTCTGTAAAATGTGCCTTTCAAATAAAAATAAATACTAACAAAGAATTGAGTAATGTGAATTACGTCTTTATTAATTAACATATGAAGTACTTTAAACTCTTTTCAAAGCAAGTAATAAAATACTTTACCAGCTGACAATTTCGGAATTAAAAAGCTTCACTTTTTTAATAACATGAAAGTACACTCTAATAAATGCTACACTTACATTCCATTTCTAATATCTCATTACTGCTGAACATATAACTTCAGCTGCATTTTGAAGTGTTCCATAGTTCTGGATTGTTTTAGTACATCACATGATAGCTAAGTTAGAATTCAAAGCCAGGTCCAAGGGGCCTGAAAAGAAAAACAGGGCAAAAGGTGTCCTCTGGGAACATTGGTGAATGTTCAATAAACAGTGTGCTAAACAGCGACATCCATCCGCTGCAGCACATACAAAGGCACTAAAGATACTCTATCTCTCCATAGGTGAGAGCTCTTTGTGTTCTATCTAAAGAAAGTTTGGATTCCATGTATTCATCGTTAATGGTTCATTTTTAGAAGCTTTATCACCAAGAAGTTTGCTTTATGGCTCTCCATGCAACTTCATTCCTAGTACTACATGAGTGTTTATTTCCCCCAACCCCCTGCCCCTCGAAATGTAGAGAAATAGGTTGGCAAGGCCAGGAGCTAGGTAAACACACATCACTTTCAGGAGCGGGCCCCAAATACTCTGCACAGCTGGACTAATGTTAAGAGATTCATTGTTGCTTTAAGTTTATCTGGTTGCTTATGCTGTGTTCAATCATAATAGGAAATCTCATAATGTTAAGTTATGCTTAAGAGGTGGCTTTACAAAAATGATAGATTTTTGATAGATATAAGTTCAAAAACACTATAAAATTAATTATTGAAATCTCCGTTCTGTGTTCGAACAATTTCTTCTCTCGCCTCGTGGTTTTCTCTTTGGTTTTACTTGCTTGTTGTGTATCTTTTTTTGATACCATATAGCACCCATAAAGAGAAGGCTGAAAAGACTAACTAAATGCAAACATTTCAGTGTTAATATTGAGAAAGTGACCTTTAGATTGCAAGTGGCTTTTTTTTGGTAGCAGAACTTGAAGTATTTTAAGTTTTTATCTTCCTGTGCCTCCATTTGCAGACACCTAATACTTCACACACTTGTACAATTCTCTGCAGCAACAGATTGACTTTATGATCAAAGAAACCACATACCCAGAGCTTGCAGTGCTCTATTAAATAAATATGCTTTTCTTTTTCATGGAATTAGATGACAGTTTCAACTTGCTCTTCTAATTGGACAAAAACAAGGTTCACATATGATCTGGGAAGTTGGCCCTTCAAAGTACGTGCCGAATTCCACCCTAAATTAGGAGTCCTCAGAGGGATCACGTCCCCTCCTCAAATATCATAAAGAATGACTAATTAGAGGAAGTAAATGAAAATGGAATTCAATGCAATAAACAAAAAATATCTTTTAAAAAAATCATTCATCCTCCTGTCTGTATATTTGACTTTCCAATAAAAATAAAATGATATTTAATAACAAAAACTACAGGTGTGCAAATTTATTTTTAAATTTCTCTTACAATTTTGATCAATGTATAAAATTTAGACATTTCTATGGGGAACAGTGCAATATTTCGTGGTGAGCTGTATCCATCTTATCAGACTCGTTACTTCCATCCATTTTGCTTTGGTGTTCATTATACACACTCTATCTTCCCACCTTTTTTCTTCTTCATATATAGTATTAACTATTATAATTTTTTTCACATTTACATAAACAGATTTCTTAGCTTCCAAAGGCAATATTCCATTTTGATATAGAGAATATTATTAAAGAAGAAAACCTTCATTTCTTTTACTGTAATCCAGCCTTACCTGGGCATCTTTTACTGTTAGAAGAATCTTGTGAAAAGAATTGGCACTTCAAAGAAGAAAATTAGCTGCCAACATCAGCTCAGTGCAAACATTTGAGAATAGAAATGTGGATATCCAAAAGAAACACAGCCTATGAAATAAGGATTTCCACTTCCGTTAATTTCCTTCTTTTTTCTTTTTTTTTTTTTTTTTTTAAGGCAGACTTTTACAGAGAGAGATGAAGAGACAAAGAAAGAGGTCTTCCTTCTGATGATTCACTCCACAAATGGCAGCAATGGCTGGAGCTGAGCAACGTGAAGCCAGGAGCTTCTTCATGCCACCTACATGGGTGCAAGGGCCCAAGGTCTTAAGCTTTCTTCTGTGCTTTTCTAGACCATTAGCAGGGAGCTGGATCAGAAGTGGAGCTGGCAGGACTAGAAAGGACACCCCAGTGGGATGTCACTGCCACAGTTAGAGAGTTAGCCTAAAATGCCATTATGCTAACTCTTTTTTTTATTCACTGTATCGTTAGATGATAACAAGATAGTTTCCATAGATGAGAGTGTCAAGTTTGAAGTCCCTGTAATCTATGAAACAATGTATGTGTCCACAACTACGCGTTTGTCTTGGCTGAGCAACACAGGAACCCTATGCCAATGAAATGAGATGTGGCCCAGGGTTTTGCTCTGATCTATGAAATAGGGAAAAACATAATGTCTGTCACTACTGAGTAGGGTGTAAGGACCACATTCCTTTGTTCTCCACCACCATGTCCTAAATACTCCACATTGTGCTGGACCACCCCAAAATGAGGAACACAACTCCACTGCTTAGGGGACACTAAACTAAAACATTTGGATTTGAATTCCTGCTTCCTTCCGTGTGACTCTAATTATGAACAAGTAACTTAAAACATCTGTCACAATTTCCACATCTGGACATAGGAATAATGAAGCCTGTGATGACGAATTGTTTGGCATCTTAGAATCTTCTACCTACTTTTTTTTCTTCCTCAATGAGACTAAAAACCTAGAAACAATGTTGTCTTGATTTCCTTGAAGCAAGGTTCTGAATGAGACTTGTAAAAATAATGGCTGTTAATTAAAAACAGTTCTTGGGGACTTTAAATGCAGAAATATTGGAGAGGTGGTCTGTAGCTTTGATTGTTTTCTGCTGATTGGTGTTCAGCAAATTATTGAAATGATTTAAGAAAATGTTTCTGATAGTATAATTTTAGAATTCTTAAAATGTGGAAATGAAATTAAGGAGATGAGCATGCTCCCAGAAATGTATAACATTCTAATCGTATAGTTATTAGTACTGTAAGCATCTACCATTCAAATTAAAATGTTAAAGGAATATACATTTCTGGCAATTGCAAAGTCATGGCTAATCATATAAATTATGCTATGATATCAATTATAAACAGAAATGTCTACCATTTCAACCTTCCTGCACAGTTTTTTTTTATTCATGACAGTATCCATGTGTTAATTATGGCCATATTCTAAACAATTATTATCATTTTAGTATGTTTTACATATATGTTAATGTTTTTGAATCTTCTATCATTCTTCTCAAAGTAAGCATTTGGTGTGACAGATTCCAGAGACTTTTCAATATGTTTCACAGTCATTCCCATGAAAAGAACAGCTCTGTTCCATAGTTAATGATGCTGTGTACTCCTTTTAAGGAAGAGTTTTAGTAGCCTATATAACTGATGACAGAGTCACCTAATCGACCGGTTGACATCATTAAATTTACCAACTACAGTACACTCAGCAATACTAAATACATCCAAGTATATACCTCTCACTGACATGTAAAAACATTTTCTATTTGGGAAGTACCATTATAAGTAAACTTAGTGGTACCAAGTTGGTCATTTGAGCGAGTGAGTAAAAAATGTTTTGGTTTTGAAGGTAGTCCTTTTTTTCTATCCCTCACATGCAATGTCATGCAATCAAGTTCACTGGAGAGTCAGATACTGGCCTCAACCAAGACACATTGAGTGCATCTGACAGTAACCAGAGGTATTTCCATACAGAATATGCTAGCACCACAGATGAACCAAGTTGGGAAACCCTAGATGGAAATAGCAGAGCTATGGTAACTTTACCATGTGATAAGACAAGATAAGTAACAGAATTAGGAGCTTGTTTGGAAGTTGATCCTAGCTACTTAACTGTTGAAAAACAGTACCAGTTCCCAATGATAGGATTTCAACCGCACTTCTCTAACACATCTTGTGACATTATATCTTCTGTATAGCCGCATTTTAAAATATATTTTTCTTCCATTAAGTTTTCTAATCAATAGAAAATGGCCCATATATATAATAATTACTTTAAAAATATGTATTCATTTTTATGTATTTTAGATCAGAAGAGCTGATCTAAAGCCAGGAGCTTCTTCTTGGGCCTCCCATGCATGTGTAGGGCCCCAAGGCTTTGGGACACTTTCCACTTTTTTCCCAGGCCATAAGCAGAGAATGTGATGAGAAGTGAAACAGCCAGGACACAAACCAGTGTCCATACTGGATCCTGGTGCTTTTTTTTATGTTTATTGTAAAGGTAGATTTACAAAGAGGAGAGACAGAAAGATCTTTCACCCACTGATTGACTCCACAAATAGCCACAATGGTTGGAGCTGAGCCTATCCAAAACCAAGAGCCAAGAGCTTCTTTCGGGGTCTCCCACACAGGTAAAGTGTTCCAAGGCCTGGGCCATCCTCTGCTGCTTACCCAGGTGACAAGCAGGGAGCTGCATGAGAACTGGAGCAGCAGGGACATGAAGTAACATCCATGTGGGATCCCAGCATTTGTTGGGGGTTGGGGGTTAGCCAACTGAGCTACTGGGCCAGTTGAAGATGTATTAAAAGTGCCTTACTTGACAAATCCTCCTAGAATGTTGATCGCCTATTCTTTGCTCTACATCCTTCATTCTTCTCTTTATCAGTGTATTCTTTATGTTTCTCTTTGGAGATGAGATGTCATGTAATAGGTCCTGATATTATTTCAGTTTTTAATATTCCAGGCAAATGAACCAGATTCTCAATACAACTTCCAGTTCCTAAGAGACTATCAGTCCCTTAGATGGATTCCAATGTCTATTTCCTTCCAACAAATTGTAATTGAGAAAGTCCATGTGTTAACAATCATCCCAGTGTGAATCATTAAAATTAAAGGTGAGAAAACAGTTCTCATAAAAATAGGTGTATATTGGGATAATTTTGAGAAAAATCACCCCTGTGAATCTGTTTCTTCTTTTGTGAAATGATGTTCATGATACACTGCTGAAAGGAATATTCTAGGAACTGTCAGTATGTGTAGAACAATGTGTTTAATCTTGTCTCTGACATAGGGTAGGTATTCATTGAGTAACAAATGTTATGGATGGTGATGCTGTTATTATTGGTGACATACCATATGGTGTTCATCTTCGTATTCTTCCCTAGGGTTTATCACAGTGACTTACATGCAGGAGCCTCCTAAGTTTTCACTAAACTTTTAAAATAACATGTTCTAGCAAGAGCATCACGCAGCGTCTTTTTCATGTACGCGGATAAAGGTCAGCCTGTGATTCTGCCTTGACATTATTCATCATAACATTTTAATTCTGTTAACACATAAAGGGTATTTGTAAAGCAAGTAATTTCATAGTTTAATTTGGGAAGGATTCTGCAAAATGGCAACTGTCCTGAGGTAGGGCTTTTTTGGGGGTGGGTGGGAGAAGCTACACATTCTCCCTCAGGAAGATTCAAACACACAGTGCACACATCAAGGAAGACCACTTAGTGTTTCATGAAAGGGATTGTGATAACTCAGCTCTACCCATAGATGTTCCTCACAATTATGCTTTAATCACAAATATATCAAATTCATTTGTTCTTCTGTTTCAATAATTATTCTTCAAATAATATAGTTTTGACTTTTTTACATTCCCCAAAAGAGCACTTATCTGCATAAGTACTCTACTTCTTGAAGTTTTGATTTTTGTCCCTTTTGTCTCCCTTTTCTCCTTTGAATAGCAACTAGAAGAACAGACAAAAGCAGGAAACTCAGATACTATAGAAATATATATATATATAAAAACATATACACTTACATATTAGTATACACATGCATGTAATTCCAAATAAACTGATAAGTAAAATTATTTAACTACATTCCTTCATTTCGGATATATTGAGCACCCTGCTCTTATGTGTCCTAGTTCTGGTGCTAGAGAGTCACTGACAAATAAATAAAAATTTTCACTCGATTAAATTATGTTCTTTACGAGAGTCCAGAAAATAAAATAAACAAAGCTACATAAGTAAATTTTTATTATTTTACCCAGTATAAAGTGCTAAGAAAAACAAAACAAAACAAAAAACTAAGAAACTAGGACAGAGACTGGCAAGCAAGGAAGTCTCCAAGAAGTAGTGACTGAGGGCATCTGGTTATGCCAGGGCTCCATTTTAAAAATATCTGGGGCCTGGCAGGATAGTGTAGTAGTTAAACTCCTCGCCTTACACGTGCCAAGATCCCAAGCGGATGCTGGTTCTAATCCCAGCGGCCCTGCTTCCCATCCAGCTCCCTGCTTGTGGCCTGGGAAAGCAGGTGAGGATGGCCCAGCGCCTTGGGACCCTGCACCCACGTGGTAGACCCAGAAGAGCTCCTGGCTCCTGGCTTCGGATTGGCTCAGCTCCAGATGTTGCGGTTACAGAAGATCTTCCTGTCTCTCCTCCTCTCTGTATATCCGCCTTTTCAATAAAAATAAATAAATCTTTTTAAAAAATAAAAAAAAATCTGGATTTAGGGGCAGGTGTTTTGGCATAGTGGCTAAAGCTGTGACGCAGCACTACACGGATGCCAATTCAAGTCCCTGCTGCTAATATGGCCCCCCTCCAGGGTACCGGGGAAAACAGCAGAAGATGACCCAAGTACTTGGGCCCATTCACACACAGGGGAAACACAGAAAAAAATCCTGGCTACTGGCTTCATCCCTGCCAACCCCAAATGTGGCAGTCATTTGAGCAGTGAGCCAGAAGACGGAAGATCCCCACTGCCTCACATATGCCTCACTCTCTCAAACTCTGCCTTTCCAATAAATAATTTCAGAGAAAAATGAATTAATGGAACCACTTAAATATTTAAAAACCATGGAGATGTGTAAAAAGAATTCTGAGCATATATGTGAATACATATAAAATGCTCATGAGAAAACAATTAAAATGCTTTTATGCTGCAAATAAATTTTTAAACAAGTTAGATTTATGCATACTTTTTTATCTTGGTCATAAAATGAATTTTCATGGAACTTTTGAAGACTTCCTGAAAAGCTGTGTGTGTAAGCATATATACATATAAACACACACATTTGCACACATATGACTTTTTCTTTCATCAGCATTGTTTATATAGATTTCTGCAATTTTTATGTAATTGAACAGATGAGTTCAGTGGAACTTGCAACAGAGTTTTAAAATATGAAAGCATTTTATTAGCTTTAAACAAAAAGCAATAGCCCACATATACACCTTTTAAATTCATTTTGTGCAATTGACACATTAACATGTCAATAAAAAGCCTTTTACTTATGGAACATGATTTTAGCTCATCTGCCTTCACAAAGTTTCTAAATAACAAAGTTTACTTTGTATAATGGCTTACAAAAATCTTGTTTATATATCTAAATCCTAGCATTTTAAATTGTATCATTTGATTTTTGATTTTTCAGAAATAAGTTTGAAATCATTCCTTGTAGATTATACAGCCTTTCTTAAACAACTGTCCTAATCCTCATTTGTAACTTTAACCTAGATTTTGAAAAGTGTAACTGTTGATGAAGGTTGTAACAAAAAACATAATTTTTAATACTTTCAGTACAAAATTATCATAATTATTTACATAAACACATTGATGAGTTTTATCAACACCTCTTTTGTGAAATCAAGTAATGGCTCCTCCAATAGATTCCTTATTTTACAAGATTTATTTATTTTTATTGGAAAGGTGGATATCCAGAGAGGAGGATAGACAGAGAAGAAGATCTTCTGTCTTATGGTTCACTCCCCAAGTGACCACGACGGCTGGATCTGAGCCAATCCGAAGCCAGGAGCTCTTCTGGGTCTCCTATGTGGGTGCAGGATCCCAAGGCCTTGGGCCATCCTCGACTGCTTTAACAGGCCACAAGCAGGGAGCTGGATGGGAAGCAGGGCCGCTGGGACTAGAATCGTCAACCGTATGGGATCCCGGCACGTGCAAGGTGAGGACCTTAACCACTATGCTATCGCACCGGGCCCTAGATCCATTAATTTTGACTAATCATCATTTGTTTCAATGTCACTAGGATTGTGTTGGCCATAATTCAGATACATTAACATCTTTCCATTAGATGTAAGCAAGACACACTACACAGAGGAGCTAAATATTGTTCTTTAAAATCAAGATAAAACCTCTAGAACCAAAAGAATTATTTCCTCTTTTGTTCTTTTCTGTTGTTAAAATTATTCTGCTCTTTTTTTTTTTTTTTTTCGCAGTAATTGACTTGAAGATTCTAGTTGCCATCTTCTTACAGTTGGGGTCCTCAGGTACATGAGTCACCTGTTTGGTAGGGTGGGTGCTGTAACAAGTGTCTGCTCAGAACAGCTGTGATGGGCTCGGTGCAAGTTGTGAATTCATTTAGGGCTGTTTTAAAAGGTCACAGCAGGTTCAAAAAGTGTTCTATAAATGCAAAGATAATACTTAGTAGGATAAAATAGCCCATTAGAAAGTTTTAAGGCTTTGCAAAATTCTTTTTGACAAGACATTAGAAAATAACCTCAAAAAAAAAAAAACAGATGCTATTTTATTCTCATTTTGATATCCTGTGATATTGAAGCAATATATATTTTGATTTAAACTTTGACTATACCTGTTTAGCTTCCTATTGTAGCAAAAAGTTTATTTTTTAAAGTGAACTGATATTCTACCAAAACAATTATAGTGAATCAACAGCAATATTAGAAGAAAGTAATTTGTGATTAGAGTTCTAAGACTATTAAACTCTACTTTCCTTCCAAGGTGCTCTTATGTTCTTATCTGTATGCTGGGGGATTTTGGTGACAGTAGACCGGGATGTAAATCACAAACAAGGAACATCTTAACATATGTCTGAAGTGCAAAAGCATGCTGAGTAGAAAACCGTCTTACTACTTTGTATAGTGACTGTTCTTAGCTTTTACAAAATGATGAGAAACAAATTGGTATTTTAAGCAATGGCAAATCTCGGTGTAACGCAATTATGATTTTAACAAGCCTTTTTAAGATTACAATTTCATTTTATCTGAAGCATTTTTGCTGTATTTTAAATAACTATAAATCGTGTTAATTAATTAGCAGGTACTCTATCCAGAGTATGCAGGTAATACTCTGCCTGAAGGTGGAATGTAAGGCACTTCTCTGCAGGCTAGTATTTTTGGTTTTCATTCAATTTATGTATTTATTGGAGTTAGTTTTGGGAGGAAGAAATGGAAATGGAATTGAATAAAACCCCTTACTCCAGCATGGTCTTAGAGCCCCAGTGCTACCAATTACTGACCGATTCTTTCCTGGACACTCAATGGATCAAACAAATAAAAAGGATAGAGAGAAGTTAACTGTCCTTTAAGTACTGTAAACAGCCCTGTGTAAAACAGAGTGACATTGAGTATATAAATATCTTAAATTTGATAGACACTAAAAGCTCAGCTTAAACACACAGAAAGGTCTCCTGAAACATTAGAAGTTTTAATTGAATCCCAAAGGATAAATCAACAGAACCAACAGCTCAGGCAAATGCACAGGCATAAATCAATATGGTCTGTGATAAAAACTGAAGTATTACAGTAAGCTTGTGTTACCAGACCACACAAGAAAGAGAGAGAAAGAGAGAGAGAGACAGAAAGAGAGAGAATGTATTAAGCAGCTGATGTCATTAGAGGCCAGTTCACATAAACCATTATCTGCCAAACTAATGGGGACATAAATCTATTCTTGGATGTGGGGCATATTGAAAATTAGGACTTGAGCAGTTGTAATTTGATTTTCATTTTACATAGCTGATGCAGCTCTAGGAGGGCATTTGGACTGTCCAAGAAAGTGTATGGATGAGGACAGTGTAGGAAGAGCCTGCCTACTGAACCTGTTAGGATAAAATTTGATTCAGGGAGATGGTTCTGAGAAAGCAGTGGCTGTACTGTGGGTTCCTTGGAAACAGAAATCTGGAAAATGATGGGCTGGATTCGAGATGGCTGTGAGAGTTACCAGGTGAATGTGCCCAGCAGGAAACGCAGAAAGTCAAAGGAAACATCCGACCTGGGGACTTAACATTGACCTGTATCGGTATATACATAGCAATAAAGACTAGGAGTGGATGGATTTTCCCCACAACAATGTGAAGAGACAAAAGTCAAGGGCCGAGAATAGATGTTAAGAAACAAACCTACTTGTGTGTGCTGCGCTTTGACAAAAAGAAATCCATTAAAGAGGGAAAAAAAGAAGCTGAAAAAAAAAAATAGTTTTCAAACATGTGTTTTTATGCTACGTATAGTCAGGTGAAGACTGATTCCAGAAAAATTGGTTTTTTTCTTCTAATGCTATGTTTAGAAGTTGGTTGTTTCTCAGGAGAGGAGAGCATGACCCTTTGTGTTCTTTCTTTCACATGAAAACCGAAAGCCGTGCTTTCTCCACTATATTGTAACGACATCATAGTGATATACAGAGTTGCTAAGGGTAAAGATTGGGCCTCTTACGTCTGAAGTATCTTTGTACTGTGAGTATACGGTATGTGCATCAGGAAAAGATATTTCTGATAGGTTATGTTGCAGGTGGGGTACTCTGCATCTGTCTCTGTTTATTTCTTCTGTAATTTGCCTTTCAAATAAAAACAAAAAAAACATTTTATTTTATTCCATACAAACCTTTATAAAGAGGATAATTCTTTTTTCTTATAATTACTGTGTGTTTATATTTTGGTCATGTTGCTTTTACATGAACTATTTTCATATTAGCATGTATATACTGTTGTTTGAAATACCCAAATCCTATCAATATATTCAATTGAATAATGAATAAATATAAATACTCATACAAAGGTTACTTCATGTTTTCATTAAAAAACCTTTAGCATAGCATTATAAGAAAACCTAGATTTTGAAAAAATTTTAAATATCCACATACTGAAAGAACTTGTGTTTTCCAAGCACAGCAGGCTATTTCAGAATAGATATTCCTTGTACTTTTTCAGAGGTACAGAGAACATTTTTTTTCCAGGAGATTTTGTTAAGAAAATGTATAAACCTCTAGTTTTCTCATAAATTTATCATAAATTACCAAAGAGTGGCAGTACCTGCTTTTCTCTAATATGAAGAAATTTTGCTTTGGTAAGCCACATCATGCAGAATTACAGTTAGAAATAAATCCAAATCCAAAGAAAAAAATTTGGGTTTGCTGACAGTGATAAAAGATGTTCTTTTTCTAGTTGCAATGCCATACATTTAAGCATTTTAGAATGGTAAGTCTTCCTAAAATAAATGCAAAAATTTCAAGTAATGTTATCACTTTATCATCTTTTTAAAAATTTATTTTGAACACCATCTTCCACAAAGTACTTAAAAATGCAAATGATCTCAAAGAAAAAAGCAGGGTTATAGCAGGGACATCATTAAAACCTGCCAGAACTTACTGTTTAAGCAATTACATTACATACTCAAGAAAATCAGAGTAACATGCATTTACAAAAAATAATCTATGAGGTATGGCTGCTTAGAGATTTTAATTTTACATCTGTGAATATTCCTACATTAAATTGTTCTTAGAATTTTAGCTTAGTATTGATTTAATTATTACAGACACATGTGTCCATTGCATGACTAATTCACGATATTTTATTCTTTATCCAGATAATACATTGCACTGTACATCAGGCTGATTTATATAGGGAACATAGTAAACCATACACCTTCATCTTCCCAAAAGTATGTAACCTAGAAAAGGTAAAATAATTAGGCCCGGTGCCGTAGCCTAGCTACTGAAGTCCTCCCCTTGTATTCCTGAGATCCCATAAAACTGAGTACCAGTTTTAATTTAGGCAGACCCCGCTTCCCATCCAGCTCCCTGCTTGTGGCCTAGGAAAGCAGTTGAGGACGGCCCAAAGCCTTGGGACCCTGTACCCATGTAGGAGACCCAAAAGAGGTTCTGGGCTCCTGGCTTTGGATCCATGCAGCTTCAGCTGTTGCGGCCACTTGGAGAATGAACCAACGGATGGAAGATCTTCCTGTCTCTCCTCTTTGTATACCTGACTTTCCAATTAATTTCTTTTTAATTTAAAAAACGAAAAGGTAGAATACTAGCAATGCTGACACAGATTGCTTAAAATGACAGTAACAGACGTTCAAGTTCAGGCATTTATCAGTGATCAACATCTATTAAGTAAATATAGACAAACAAGAAGTGTGCAGCAGGATTGAATGTAACAGGATTGAACTGGGAATGCTGGCTCACTCAAGCTCTCGCTAAGCCAGTAGATCTTAGAACAAGTGCCGTGCATTAAAGCAAAGTGGCCATAACTTTACAATTCAGCCTGTGTGTCACTAGAGGCAGACCATGAAAGAAGTGTGCAACCTTGAGCCTAGCTGCTCTCTGTATCTGAGACAGCCCTCAGGACATGACAGCTGGGCTACAACTTGGATGGCATGCCAGGTTGTTGGACAACAATCTTCGTGTGGAAGAGGATGTGGTGGTAACTCCTTGGCACAATTACTATACTCCACCCATTGTATTATATACGGAACTTTTCCTCCATATAGCATTAGGCTGTAACTACTGGGAAAAGACTATTTTGAGTGAGGCCCTGCTACTACAGTTGTCTCACGCAATAACTGCTGGTACAACTCTTGTTCTTTTATCCATTCCTGTAGCTCTATGCCCTCATGTACCATCTGTGCTTGTGTTGGTGGTTTGTCTAATGGAATGTCACAGAAGATATTGAGCCCCACATCACTGTGACATTTCCATGGCCTGCTATAATTTTTCATTTAAAATTAATCCAGGATTATGTAAAGAGGTACTCAACTTGATAAGGTGAGTTCCATGAACATCCTTCACCGTTCTATTGTGTGTTTGTAGCCTTACCTAAACTTGGTGATCAAAGTCAATAACCTTTATAATGGCAGAGCCTCCATGTCTTGGTTGTTCATCTGACAGAGTGAATAAGTATTAATTTAAGCATAAAATCCAATGGAGTTTTTGTTATTTTGCCTGGGAAAATATTCCTTTTTAACATCTCGGATATTCTGTCCACCATTGCACCAACCAGTGAAGCTGCTGCTAATGAAAGTAAGAGTGTTTCTCATTGGGTTACTGGAGTGATATAGTCTTCTTCTTCAGATAGCAAAGCCAAGGAACACCACATAACTACCTCAGGTACACCATGTGTGAAGCATGACATATTGCCACCAGGCTTTCTCCTTTTGGGTCTCCAACATACATTTTCAATACTCTTTCATGCAGGTAGAATGATGAAGGTGGTTAACAAGGGCTTCTTTCCTAGAAATTCTTTGCATATACTAGATATCTTTATCTGACATGATATTATGCAGGATCTAGTGCCAGTCATTTTAATGTCAGCCTATAAAGGCAGTACTGGCTAAAATGTTCAGGGCAAAAAAAGCTGACTTATGGCATATGGTAAAAGTATGAGGTTTTTGCTTGTTTGTTTCTCATGATTCATTGAGCCTTCCTTGGTACAAATATATAATCAACTTGACATTAAGTGGTCAAATTTGCTGGGAGAGGGAGAAATTTTCTTTGTCAAGGCCTTGGCCTTTTATTCGAGGCTAGTTTCTGGTGTATCGGACTCAGTAGAATGTATGTTGACTGGATCAAATGTATCATTGATAACCACCACCATGGCTGCCCCATGCACATCGCATTGCATTAGCATTGAGAGAACCAGTGACAGAGGAACTGGGGTCACTTGATTGGACATTTTGCCTTCTTGGTTGTGGAGACTTGTGAAGTGAATGCCTCCTGGTGGACATGAACACATCATGTGAACACCTCACACTGCACAGATATGCCTCAGTCTGCAAATTTGATCACTCCCTTTTCCTTAGTGTATAGTTTTTAAACAAATATCTTAATCCTTATAGCCCTGCCACACACAGTCAGGACTCAAAACTATGCCTAAGCACTAATATATAGTTCAGTTCACTAATACATAGTTCAGTTCACTAATATATTAGTCCACTAATATATAATTTAGAGCCTAAAATTAAAACCAGTAGATATAACTGGAAAAGTAGGCAAGCTATGAGAGGGAAAGGAAAAAATAAGAGTTGAAAATTCATGAGGCAAAAAAAGGCATCAATGTGTGAGTGTCCATCAAGTGTGAGCAAAAGCAATGCTTCGCTTGTGTGGTTATTGAATGACAGAGTGTTGCTTTCTTCAGTTATAACTGGAACTATGGTTTCTACAGAGTGTCAGCACATGAGAAAATCCATGCAAAATAGAAGAATCTGTGTAGGGAATATAAAATATGTACCCTGTCATGCATAGCAATCCATCATGAAAAATATTGTGAATACTCATGTATTCGAACCCATTTTGAGATACGGTCTCATTTTGTGTTCCACAATGAATTAACTTTTCCTATCCAATTAGAAATTTTCTTCCTCGGTCAATACTTAATTTTCTTTATCATATTTTTGAAGGCATATGTGTTTTTTTTCTTCTCTCTTTCTATCAGAATTGAGAGTCTGTGATTATTCGCTAGCTGAATAAGCAACATGCACACATTTTGAGTCATTGAACAACAGCAGAGGTTGCACTGAAGAGTAATGAGCATTTTCCCTCCATTGCTTTATAGTCATTGGCTTACTTATTTGGGTCAATGAGGAAAATCACTTAAAAGATCATTTCTGCAATTTTTTTCGAACAGCTAAAAATAAAAGCACTAAAAAATCACCCTCCTTAGTCATTATTACGTACATGCCTCCTTTGCATAATTTAGAGAGCTTTGGGTCTGAGAAGCTCTTTTGTAACTCTCAGCATGGTTTTGTGGTGTCATTGCTCTGTCACATGAACACATTCTATCACTTGAGCTGATGGTAACAGATTTGAACATGATGCTACATCTCAGTGTAATGTCAGTTAAAGTCTGGCATGGTACGAATTCCTACAGATGCACCCTCTCATTGCATTATCTTCACATGGAGTATAAAAGAATCCATATTACTACCACTAAAAAAGTAAAAAAGTCAGGAGTTTATCATAGGAACTAATCAAGCCAGACTATCAAAAAGAAAAAGAAAATAAAAGCAAACAAACAAAAACCTTTTTCCCAAATACAATTTATGACTGCATGTGGGCATTGACCATTTCTATGTAAAAGAATGCTCTCATATTTCACCCCAAGTTTTAACATATATTTTGTGAATTTAAATCGATTACACTTTATTTATATTTATTTATATTTTACTACCATGTCGTGAAAGGAAAACTGAAGTTCAATAACTACTTTAAGTATGTATCTGCAGTTATATATGTTATCTATTTTTTCCATTCCTGAGAGAAATGAAATCACTGCAGTGAGACTGACTCACAGGTATTATATTTTGTAAAAATATATTTAAAACCTTGATAGGCACTGTCCACAGAAGTTATTTTGGTAATGGGTATGTTCCACTTCTCCCTCCCAAAGTTTGCTACCAGCCACACACTACTGGGCACCTGAGATGTGTCTGGTGTAACTGACAAGGTTTCTTCTAATGTAATTTAAGTTTGACTATCTCATATTTAAATCTTAACAACAGAAATTTATATCTAGTACTATCACAGTGAGCAGGATATACCCATAGCAGTAACAAAAAAAAAAATACTGTCCTGCTAATTTATAATATTGGGAGAAACAAGCATAATTCTTAGGTAACATATGAGAGACATAATATTGAACCTAACTTGACTAAAGGGGGCCAAGTGCAATGGCTCAGTGGCTAAATCTTCACTTCGGAATTACCAGGATCTCATATGGTTGCTGGTTCATGTCCTGGTTGCACCACTTCTCATCCAGCTTCCTACTTATGGCCTGAGAAAGCAGTAACAGTAGAGGATGGACCAAAGCCTTGGGACCCTGCACATGCATGTGGGTGACCCAGAAGAAGCTTTAGGCTCCTGGCTTTGGAACAGCTGTGTGCCGGCTGTTGTGACTACTTGGGGATTGAACCAGCAAGTGAAGGATCTTTTGCTCTCTTTCTCCTGGAAATTTGATCTACCTCTCCAATAAAAACAAATAAATCTTTTTTAAGAAAAAGTGACTAAAGGAACACAGAAGATGCTGTGACTTAACTTAAAAGTGATGGACATACTGAGTAAAATTTTGAAAAGGAAAGAGTTTGTGTTGAAAGGATGAAGAGGAGGTAGAGCCCCCATGATTCTTCTCAGCAGTTCCAAAGGAATAGCAATTACGACCATCCCAGCCATGTGCAAGAACAGATTGTGCTACTCTCTGTGACTACTGCTCAATCTCTTCTTCCCTGTCTCACACTTCTAAGAACAGGATTGTGAGGGAGAGGCCACAAAATCTACAAGGTATCCCCACCAAAGCAGTAAAGTCATTTTTTTTCTGTTGGATCCCAGAAGAGGTTGTAAATATTTTAGATCTTGGCAATTTACCTTTTCCAAAGGCTACTGGAATAAATGCTTCACCCCAAATCATGTGTAATTTTCTACATTCAATATCCATACAGACAACTATTCATTGTTCATTTCTGCTTTGACAATCCACTTTTTTAGAGATCCCTAAATAGCCATTCATTGTGAAATTACTGGTAGCATTTTAAAGCTATCAGTACAGTCCTGCTTACGTGAATGAACAAGATTACCATGATTTCCCTTCTCCACTGTTCTTGTGTTGCACTTAGGACTAGCCCCTAAACTAACTTTTAGTTCAATCAGTAATCTGTTTGTTACTCACCTTGTAATGCATTCTTAAATTAAATAATTCTAATTTCAGCTTTAAGCTCAGTATGAACTCTTCTTCAGAAAAAAAATATTTAAGAAGTAGAATTACAGATGGGGAGACACACAGTGAGAGGGAAAGAAAGAAAGAAAAAGGAGAGAAACAGAGAAAGCAAAGCTACATGTGCTGTGCCAGGATGTAGGAGCTTCCTCCAGGTCTTACGTGTGAGTGTCAGGGGCAACTACGTTTAGGGGGCAGTCTGCTGTCACATTCCATGGAACACTAACAGGGGACTGGATAGGAACGGGTGCTTCCAGGAACCAAACCAGTACTCATATGGAACGTTAGCGTTGCTGGTTATGGTTTAAACCATTGTGTCACAACGCTGGCCCCAGTCATGAACTCATGGTTGCTCTTGCTCCTGGACAACACTGATTCGGTACATTTACTTCTGTGTTGGAACACCTCTGTGTCCATTCTCTTGACTTGCACTGTAAAATGACTTAACTCTAAAGTGGTTTTATCATCTACATTTAAGAGCTCTTGAAAGGATTGATTTTAAATTCAAAAGTGCATAAAAGACTATATATACACACACAAACACACACATATATATATATGTATATGAATTAAGGCCCATATATTGATATTTCTGTGTTGTGAATGTGCTAGAGGTGCAAATTATCTTTTGAGGCAAATGTATATTTCTTTGTTCTAAAAATATCCAATTTCTCTGCATGTTATAAAGTTCAACTATACCAACATATAAGAACTGAGTGAGAACTCTGTTGGCTGTTGCTTGGATATGCCATTGTTTAAAACAACTCATTGATTTATTGTTTGAAAGTCAGAGCTACATGTTGAGGCTGGGGGTGGGGGTGAGAAAGACCTGTCCTTTCTCTTGTTCATTTCCCAAAAGGCAGCAATGGCCAAGGATGGAGCAGATCAAAGCAAAGAGTCTGGAGACTTATCCCTGTCTCCCACGTGAAAACACATGGGTGTTCTTCAGCTGCTTTCAAAGAGCATTAGCAGGGAACTTGATAAGAAGTTGAGCAGACAGGACATGAATCAGCCAGCACCCATATGGATGCCATCTGTTTGGAAAGTTGAATAAAAATAGGCTATCTTAAAAGGAGAGAAAGAAAGAAAAAGAAAAAGAGAGGGGATGGAAGGAGGGAACAATGAATAAGCAGAGGAAGGAATAAGAAGGAAGTGATAGGGAGAAAGGGGATATATTCTTAGAATTGCATCTGTGAACTACACAAAATTCATTCTCTGTGTATTCATATCACATTAACGTAAAATCTAGTATCAGAAAGTGCCCTTACATGATAGTTTCTTTTAAAATATTTATTACTCAAAAAACTTTTAAACAAGAAATCCAACTGTGAATGAAATTTCATGCAATTGAGATAAAAGCCCCAAATAGAATTTTCTCATATAGCAGTAATCCAAACAGGTCATTAGTGAAAACACTGCTATAATAATATTTTTGCTTTTTTATACATCAATTATGTACAGAATAGGATTTTACTAGTGGTATCTCTTTTATATGTATTTCACAGAGATCTATTGTAGAATCCTTGCCAAAATAATTATGTGCTTATATGTTTCCATAGTAAGTTATAAAAACAGAATTACTTCTATGTAAGTGTATATTTGGTAAAGTTTCCTTTTTTTCAGAATTCCACATTAGAAGATTTAAAAATGGTGTCTGTGCTGAGTCAGATGTGCATTTACTATCTTGTGGAAGATGTCACAGAGATATATTCAAATTATTTTCTATTATAAATACTATTTTCCCACCGGTTGTATCATAAATAGAAATAGATTATCAAGTCGCCAGGAGGCTAGTATTCCCCAAGGGTCAAACCCACTGAATTACTAGGGTATAATTTCTTTTTGTGTTTTCTGGATTTCAAATGACACTGTACTGGCAGCAAATAAAGCTGAACCAAATTAGCACTAAACAATAGAGACAAATGAAGCTGGGCTGTCAGCCCGAGGGAGCTTGCCAGGGGAGCAGTTTCTTTCCTGGTCTCTAAATGTACTCTATTTTCAGAGGATGAAATAGTTCTCCTATTCCACACTAGCACAAGGTGGCTGAATTCAGGAAAATTCAAATGCTTTTGAGGAGAAATGCTAATTATAATTCTCAGTCTTTATATACTAAATTGTGTAAGTGGACCTCTGAGTGCTATGATAAAAATTCTTATTCCATTAATTCAGTGATATAAAATGTAAAAGAAAGGTGGTCAATAATCATGTGAGGAAAAACCTGCACTTGTGGGCAGTACCATTACTAGAAATCTGAATATTAGTTATTTAGATATAGGATGAATTTCACAGGTACCCCCAACATGGAGGTCGATTCAGAGGTTTCCCAGTAGAAGGTAGAAGTCAAGAGGTATGGCCTGAAGCTTGAAGGTTTAGTATTGTTGAAGTGTACATAACAAAACACACGACAGCTATAATCCCTCCCAACCTAACACCACATGGGTTCATCTGGAAACCCCAATTTGAATACTTGAGTTTTAGAACTTAGATTTGGAAAGATGTGTCAGGTTTAAACATCCATCAGAGTAAATGTTAGATCTGAGCAGTCTGGTTTAAGATTATGGACAAGATTTATATCAGTTTAAGTTACCTCGTTTAAAAGGCGCAACATTTTCAGGGAATTAAACTCAATTAAGACAATGGACCACGTGCAACTTTTCTGGATTGCATAAAATTGCTAACCTCTATCAGTTCCAAGGCACAGAAACAATAAAAAGAATAGCATGTAGGAGCAGGCTATAAGGATAGTGAAATGCAAGTTTAACTTCAAAGTTTCCATGGAGTCAAATCTTGTCTATCATTGACACATCTAAATCAAAAAATATATTTTTGCAGAATATATAGAATGTTAACCAATAACCATTTCAAGTCACTTGAACCTTGAAAAACTTATAGTAGTTTTTGCATCTAGGCAGGAAATAGGCAAGTGTTAACTTCTCTAAATATATATATATTTATATATTATATAACATACTTTATATATTATGTCTTTGTTATTAATGCATACTTATATAATATATGTATCTATATTTATATGCTTATATAAATATAGACAAGTATATCTACATATATATAAGTATATACATATACTTAACCCATTGTTGTAACCCTAAGAATTCAGCCTAGAACATAAAGCACAGTACCAACAATGCTTACATGGATTCAACTTTGTAAGGCAGTTTGACACAGGCAAGGACAGAGTTGTAGGTAATCATAAGAGATGCTGTAAACTGCACATTGGGATTTCTACAGCTATTGGATGTGTACTCGGTCTTGTTAAATGGCAGTGGATAAAGCTTTCAGGTAATAATTATTTTTTAGTTTAAATTTTTATTTTTATTGATTGAAGTCCCTGGTTCCCTGCAGGCTGTGGCCAAGTCCACCCACCCCATCCCACTGACCAGTCCCAAGCACTTCACATCCACCTGCATGCATTCCTGCTTTCCCAAACACTTAAATAAAATAAATAAGAAAAAGAAACAAATTTTGATTGAAAACCATTGTCTTCCATAAAATATGGCAATTCAACTCTCATTTATAGACAAAAATAAATTAAAATATGGATGACATAACTTTTACCCCAAACCACACATAATCTTTGTCTTCATGTTATATGTACTTTGATTTTATATGACTTCAATTTATTTACAACTAAATGCATTTAAGTGTTAGTTACAAATTTGCTTTCTAGCTTTTACAAATCTGCATCTTTAAAGCTAAAATTTGAAATTGCAATAAAGGTTTCATGAAAATTAAAAGTGAGGTAGTAAACATTATATTTTTTCTCATGAAGTTTACAATTTCACTTTGTAGGTAGTCTTACCAAAAGTGGTTTATGTTTATTATTTTGTTATTTCTACTGAATCTGTATTCTATTTCCTGACTCAGTAATGGGTTAAACTGAGAGAAAATATTGTAAGACCAAGTTATTTAAACAATCACAAAAGTCAGACAAAACTTTAAACTTAAAACAATAGTCAACATGATATTATTCTTGAATAGAGAACTGGAATGTGTCTCTCCTATTTTATGTCAAAATTAGGTTCAGAAATATCTTTAAATTATTTATTCTTAACAAAACAACAAAACAGAGGAATCTCTCCAAATAGTTCTCTTGAATACCGTAATGGTCATGACCAGGACAGTCTGAAGCTCAGAACCAGAAATCTTCTTCTGGTCTTCCTCGTGAGGTTGCAGAGTTCAACAACCTGAAGCATTACCTACTGCCTCCTAGGGTACACATTGGCAGGAAGCTGGGACTGGGAACTGGACTCAATGCCAGGCACTCCAATATGGAAAACTGGCATCCCAAGGAATAACTGCTATGCTAAATGCTTCTTCCAGCCTGAGGAACTGTCAATCTAGCAAAGATAAGCAGAAGCAATTAAAGAAATATTAGATCCTAAGGCGACCAGGAGACTGTAAGAGGCTGCCACTGCGAGCCAAGAGACGCAACTCTTACTTTGGTTGTGAAAGTTAAAAGGATATTCGTACCTTAGTGATCTAGAACACCAAAATATACTGAGTTTCAAAACATGTGAGTACAAATTTACAATAAAAAAGTGTCAAAATAATTAAATTTTTTTTTTGCTAGGAATACTAAAATGATTGTGGCATACAGATTTCGGGAAATCAGGAAGAATATCAGTGTTAATGAAAGCAATTTCTTCTGAGGAATATGAGGAAATGCCTCGTATTAACCATCATAACATGAAGCAAGGATCACCGAATGGGAGGAATTTAGATGACTAATCTAACAACTCGAGCCACTCACACTTACCAGATAAATTAAATCCTGCTGAGTATTCAGGTCCCATCACAGAGAGAAAATCAAGAATGACAAACTATTTAACTGTCAAATTTCACATAGCTGGTGTATTTCCTAAGGTACACAGGACAGGAAGAAAATATAGAGACACAACAAATCCTACAATATGGTATGCTTTTCACCCCATTCCTACACATTTTACAGGAACTCCAATTGTGTCTTTTAGCGTATCGCCAGTTTTGAAAGCTCCTATAGGCTCTTGTGCTCCAAAATTTATTCCTAATTATGTCACCTGACATTTATCTTTTTCTTCGGTTACAACTAGATGTTAAAACTATCATGCTGACACGAATGATTGCATTTTTTTTCAGCATCTGCAAAATGGGCTGCTTTTATGTATCTGTACTGCGTGTATTGGTAGCACCAGTAATGCTGTTGATAATTGTGCCAAGACTGCTAGCAAATAACATCTGGAAATGGATGCCAGTGGGGTTGACTGACTCCTGTCGCTCCTGAGGTTGCTGGGACCACTTCGACCTTATCTCATAGTGATCATACATTACAGCATCCCACCACGCCCTTCCTCCTCTCCTTGTCTCACTCTTTCTCTCTTCCTTTATTCCAACATTTCTTCTTTTTTACTTTTCTCCTTTTTCCTTTTTTCTCCGTTTCTTCTTCTTTCCATTTATTTGTTCAGTAGAGAACTAGACTAGAACGCAATTTTCATATTTTCTACTTAAAATTTCCCTCTTATCATATATGTTATCTTTTTTTGAAAGATTTATTTATTTTTATTGGAATGGCAGATGTACAGAGAGGAGGAGAGACAGAGAGGAAGATCTTTTGTCTGATGATTTATTCCCCAGTAACACATGTGTAAACACATCACATTTTCTGTTTTTCTCTTGACAGCAAGTTGTGGCATCAGTCTCATTCAGAGGACCTAACATCAACATCAAAGCTTTATTTTGCAGTCATCTTCTTCCCTTTTCCAGAATCAAACTTAGAAAAGAGATGGACACAAGCAAATGTACAGACTATCTTTCAAATGTTTCTCAGGTGCTAGAACCGTACTGGAACTTGAGGAGGCTGTTTTTAAACTAAGTAACATAGGCGGAACACTTTTTGCATGCTGTGAAATGTTTTCTTTGTATTTTATCACTGACTTATTTGTTTTCTTCCGTAAAGGTGAGAGCTGAAATATGTCCATAATAATAATGACGAAATGTTTGCTACATCAGCTAGGAAAAATATCCCGAGTGCAGCGAATGAGCTCCTATTCATCCTCTGACTTCACTGCTCGCCAGCTTTTTCTGCAGGAACTTTGGAGATTCAGACACCCAGGTGCCGTCAGCTCTGCTTCTGAGCCACGGGCAGGGGGAGGCTGGCGTTTAACTTTCATTGCACCTTTGATGTCGCTTCATTTCTCTTCTCCACGCCCCAAAGAGCTGATCTGAGTGCAGAAAACCTTTGGAAGTCACATGGAACTTTGTGCTCTGCTGAGGCCTGAAGGACGTGCAAAGTGAAACACGTGAGCATGCTTGCACACAAGGTGGAAGTCCAATGAGCTGTGGCCATGGCACACCTCGAGGCAGATCTATGTGTGTACAAATGTTAAGTCTTCAGTAAAAATGGAGCAGAGCAAATGTTAATGTGGTGAAAGGACATGCTTATGTGCTTCAATCTGTTACGTTGAAGCTAATTTCACAAAAGAAAAACCGTTCAAACAACTTAGCTTCAGAGACCTATGAGTATTTACTTGCTCCATAATATCTTATCCAATGATTAACATATTCCTAAATTATGTATTTTTACTCAGCAATTTAACAGAAAAACATAGCTAATGATTCTGATCTTTTCATATAGCAGTTGCACAGTGCCACATTTGAAAAAATCATATAAAATAATTCATATTTTTTTTACTGCAATGCACTTTGGTGTGCCAGTAAATGAGTAGCAATTGAGTGTACGATTCTGCAGCGAGCAAAGGAATTAAATTTACATTTTTTGCAACGTAGGGAGGATCAGTCCCATAACAGACGCTTGGAGACAACAGCACCTATACGTTCACACCCCTTTATCTTAAGCCTAATATTCATCTTCTTGGGGAGCCATCTCTGTTACTGAACTGTATTAACTAGGCATTTTCACCACAATTAGCCAGTCTCGATGATTTTAGTTGCTACCTGTAATTACTATTCTTGATAACTTTGTTTAAACAGTGTTATAGCCTGTTCACGTCTGATTTAGTTCCGGATTTGCGACTCAACTCAGAATGGAGAATGTATTTACTTTCATCCGCGGTGATCAGGAAGTTTATAAAGGCTTATAAACGCCACCACAAATCTGATGCCAAGGACCCAGCGTGGTGGCCTAGCAGCTAAACCTCTAGCCTTGAATGACCCAGGATGCCATATGGGCGCCGGTTCTAATCCCAGCAGCCTTGCTTCCCATCCAGTTCCCTGTTTGTGGCTTTGGGAAGCAGTCAAGGACGGACCAAAGCCTTGGGACCCTACACCTGCATGGGAGACCTGGAAGCTCTGGGCTCCTGGCTTGGATCGGCTCAGCTCCAGCCATGGCAGTCACTTGGGGAATAAATCATCAGACAAAAGATCTTCCTCTCTGTCTCTCCTCCTCTCTGTATATCTGCCTTTCCAATAAAAACAAATAATTAAAAAAAATATGGGGCCAAAAGACACTATTCAGACAAAACAGAACATATGGCTATAACAGATGTGAGAAAAATCTAATCACAATTAATATTTTAGGTCACAATGCTATTATCTTAACAGAATCAAAAAGCCTTAAATTCATACAAAGTATCTGAAAATCACTGCATTTGTTTACCTGTGTGCTTGCTTTTGTTGTTGCAAGTAAGGTGGCAATACTGTGAATTAAACTCTTAATTATAAATAAGATTAATGGTGTTTCAATGATTGGTGATACACTGCAAGTCTTTCTAGAATACACATTTGATTATGTCTCCCCTGCTTCCAACCAGAAAACATCAGCACAATTGTATCAGATAAAGTCCAGATTTAGAAATTCTTTTCTTTAAGAGGATGGAGAGTGTGTGAGACGTTTCCTGAATGAATAAACCTCTAATGCTTACTAACTTGATAAAATGCCATCCCCTTCTCAAACAACAACAAAAGCATTGCAACTGCTCATCTACTTGTCTGCCCTTTCCCTATTATTAATACATGGTTTTGTGAATTAAATTATATTGTTTTCAACAAAGATAGTAACAAATACATTGTCTAACACACAAGGTAATCTGAAAGTATGTATTTAATTTCTCTCTACGTAAAGAAAATAATCAAGACAGTATCAGAATTATCTCCGATTGTATAGAGTGTGCATGTCAGCTTTCTGAATAGCTTGCCTAACCCTGGGGAGGTAATGGTCTCTCATTTATCAGTAAAGCAAGATTCTGATTCCAACACAGCTGCAGCGACATGCCTGCAGTAGTCAGTGCCTTGTACCAAGGGCAGATTCTCAGAATTCTGGCAAATGTTTGATTGTTGTTGTTAATAGCAGTTTTTTCATCATTTTTTTATGCCTGTAGTTGGTATTTCATGAACAAGCTGTCAGAGACTATGAATCAGAATAATGAAATAAAATGCTGGTCTTTTAGCAATTCTTTTTATTATTTTAATTATCCTATTCCCAATATGTCAGGCTTGATGTTATATTTATCAATAATTCTCTAACATATGGAATGCAATATTTGTTTAACTTAGAGTTCTTTAAGATCATGCTTCTTTTTTTAAAACCTCTTAATTTACAATCCAAAAAACATATAATGCCAAATACTCAAGATATGTTGAAGTATCAATATATAAATGCTGAATGGAGATATTTTAGCCAATCTATTACCTATTTTTTTGTTTTTAAAGATTTATTAATTTGAAAGCCAATGTGACAGAAAGGGAGAGAAAAATATCCAGAATATGTAAGAAACTCAAAAAACTCAACATGGACAAAAACAAATCATCCTGTTAAGACAATGTGCAAAGAACCTGAAGAGCCAGGCTTCAAAGGAAGAAATACAAATGACCAACCAATATGTGAAGGAAACGGTCAGCACCACTAGCCATCAGCAAAATGCAAAGGAACCACAGTGAAGCATCACTTCACCCCCGCCAGGGTGGCTATCGCCGGAATGGCACAACAACAAACACTTGGCACGCACCTGCAGAAAGGGTAACACATGGTTAGTAGGAGAAGAAATGAGTGGAAACACATGGCAAATGGTATGGAAATATCTTTAAACAGAGATGGAAAGGCCTTATGATGTAACAATTCCACTACTACTGGTACCAACAGGGGAAACGGATTGAGTTGTACAGGAGTACTCCTCTTTATTACCACTTCACAATGCTTGTTTTCTATGTTTATAACTCTGAGATAAAATGTTCAAAAACAGAAACTGCAAGTTTAAGGACCTAGAACCACATGGGGTGAGTGAGACTTTCACAGGTGTGAGAGAGAGAGAGAGAGAGAGAGAGAGAAGTCTGCACAGTAGGGGGTGGTCCTCCCACTCTCCACAATCCAGCAATCAGCACTGACCTTACAGGGAGTGAGGCAGGCCACTCTCCTGACGTGGACACGTAACTCCTTCCCAGGCCCTCTTGGCTTTGCCCCCAGCAGCCTTCCATTATTGCCAGCTGTCAGAGCCAGCAGGGTGGACGTAGGCTTTCAGAACCATGGCTATTTGTCCTACTTAAATATCAAATCACTTGGGGTTTCAGGAAAAAATGTTTCTAACTTTCTCAGAAGGGTCTGAATTTCCAGAGATCTGTATTGTATTTCTGGTAGCTTTATGGTTTGGTTTTGTTTTGGTTCAATTTTTTTGTTTATTTATCTTTCTCCCTCAATGTCTCTCAGGGGAAAGTGTTCTGAATGCAAGTATCTGTGACCTCCTAAATAATGGCCCAATATCACATCTCATCATTTACATCTATAATATCATGCTATGTAAATAATACAATACATTCTGCCTATTGTAAAATAAATAAAGTTATTCACTTCTCTTTATCTATTAAACTTTCCTATACACTGCTGTCATGCTTTTGCAAAGTTTCAAAAAGCACTAATAATCCTGACTCTTCCCATTGTCTGTCGGTTATTACCAGCCGTGTTTTAGCCAGGTTACAAAAGCCAGCACTGCCTGACAAAGAGCAGGGCAGGCTCTGCCTACGATATGCAGTGCACACACAGTTGTTGCCACCAGAGACCACGGACCGAGTGGGCAGGGTTCAGCAGGTGGGCAGTGGCCCAATGCCACAGAACTATGTGCTTTCAGGATGCCCTTGAGACAGATGCATACCAGCTTCTGTACTTGGGTCATGCTGTTGTTTTCTGATCAAGCTGATTACCATGAAACCGGAAAATGGCTCTTAATGTTTGTGCCTCATCAGTTCCCTGAGCAGTACAGTTAACGGCTGATCCAGTGAGCTTCCAGAGTTCTTCCTCCTTACTAGTGGTAGGAAGTGTCTTTTTTGTGTGTGTAAGTAGGTAAATTTACAGCTCCAATGTAAGTGGAAAATGTAATCCTTGGGCTGCAATTCATTGTATATGTGCTTTTTGAATCTATTTATTTTAAAATTTATGATGCCAATTTAGTAGCCATACTCAAAATAGATCGTTTAATGATAATATTAAAATTGGAAATCAACTTCATTGTTCTTAGCAAAGAAGATTGCAATTTTGATTTTAAAATGTTAGAAACAAATCTATGAGATATAAAGGAGAAAGTGAAATATGCTGACATACACAGAAAGTATTCTAATAGCTTCATGCAAAAGAAGATGTTTGCACCCAAGAGCAAGGAAAGTACAGGGTCAAATACACATGCTCTCTCCCTGACAGGGCATAAGTCACTTCCATATTATACATTGCCAATGTCTGGCAGAGTGGCTGGAAGGTAAACACTTTAAAGAAAAGCTCACTGAAGAAATAACTGAATGAATTACCACACAGACCAAAATGACATTCTAATCATTCACAACATAGCGTTTTTGCAGGTCAGAGAAATCAATAAGTGGAAATTGTTTCAAGGATGAATGAAATGTGAAAAGAAGATTTAAGTGGTAAATGCCTATTTGCTTCTGAAAGTCACAGAGCCAAGAGCAACACATTGAATCTAAGCATGCATGTCTAGGCAAAAATAAATAAATAAATAAACATATACAAATGAGCATAGCAGACTTTTAATTAATTCAGTATTAATTAAACTGTATTTCTGAAATCTATAATGATATGAGTTGAGACAAATAAAGATTTAGCACAGTTGCTTCATTATTCATGTAAAATCAGTGCTGATAAGAAGCTAAGGAACTTCATTTCAGGCTAAGACTTTCAATGAAATTATAGAAATAGTTTCTCAAATAAACAAATCAAATTTACATGTGTTATGCTGATTCCATTATTACTTTTAAAAGGCCTCTTTAAAAAAAATGCATCTATTTGTTGGGCAGCACTAGCATCTGCCTATGTCACCAGCATCTCATATGTGTGCCGGTTGAGTCTTGGTGGCTCCACTTCCAATCTAGCTTCCTGCTGATGCCTGGGAAGTCAGTAGAGGACAGCCCAGGTCCCCTGGATCCTGCATCCACATGACAGACCTGGGGAAAAAAACTGCCTCTCCAAGATTCACATTGGCTCAATTCTGAATATTGCGATCTTTAGGGGAGTGAACCAGCAGATGGAAGATTCCTCTCTTTCTGTCTCTCCTTGTCTGTAACTCTTTCAAATAATTCATAAATAAATATATTTTAAAAGAATGCTGTTATCTTAGTGAAATAACCTCTCTTATTTATTTGGAATCATTTAAAGTTACCAAACTAAGGACTTGACCAATAAGTAAGTTTGATTTGGTTTATCATTATTAGGCACTCAGCAACTTCAACTCCAGCGTATGCTCGGGAGCCCAGTTACATTATCCATGGCGTAGGCAAATGGAGTTCAGTAATGAAAATTCTCCTTTTTAGACAAATGTGGGGGAAAAAAAGCATAGCAGGGAAAACCTCTCAAAGATAAACAGCTACAAACAATCGATAAGTCACTGCATCTTTGTCACATGAACGTTTTATGCCCTTATTTAAACACATGTACTAGCTAGTTTCTTTCCCTCAACTCCTCTCTGTGTTACTGAGAGCAGAAATGAAGACTTCAATAGATACAGACCTAAATAAATGAAGACAAAAACTCTAAGAGATAAACGGATTTAAAAACCGTGGCATAGAAGCACTCAATTGCTCCATGAACAGCATTCAGACTTTCTTTATTAGGAACTTGTGGTAACACCAATTGGGGGCTGAGCTAAAGCTATTCGTTCTTTGGAAAATGAGTTGTGAAAATCAGTACCATTTCCCTCCCATAAAATCTTGTTGAAATTTTTAAGAGAAAATACTATCTTGAGCGTTTTTGGAAGCTCATTTGCATTTAATTCCAAAGCTATTTAGGAGTTATTTTTAACTTTTGAAAATGTGGTTTATATATTCTGTTTTTTGTTACTATATATGGCTGATCTGCGCGTTACTTGAGTATGTGTATGTGTGTGTGCCTTGATTCAAACTACCTTTCTTACAAATAAGGAGCTCTATGCTCTATAAAGGAATTGGATTAAATCAAAACATGGAGGATGAAATTAAACAGTGAGTGCAAGTTATTTTCTTTGTCAAATACACTGAAGGGTAGCGTTATCATTTTCAAGGGACCATAGAGGACTCACTTCTAAAAAAAAAACAAGCACAGGAAGTATAAAGTCATATTTACTTTGTTTATGCTGCAAAGACAGGTGTTCTGACTGAGATAGATGCTACCTGTACCCCAATCACTCAGCTGACTCCCCTAGCAGTCCAAGTCTATTAATATTATAAAGAGTATCATTTCATCGTGGAGATCAGGCACTAGCGCTTTATATAAAATCCTCTGCCTTACTGTAAACAATATCAATAGATATAAAAGAAAATGTGCAAATGAACTTGAACTGCAGTTGGGTTAAAAGGTCACCTCAGGAAAAGATCATCATTTTCTATTAAGGCCCAGACCACTGTGCACTTCACTGAACTACGTGGAAGGACACAGTGTCTTATTAGGAGATTAGTTTTTATTATGGTCTGACACGAATGGCTTGTAAAGTGTGATTCATGCTCTGAAACAGCACAGCAAAGATAATTTCTCCTTTGTCTCTTCCACAGGAATGAAAACAACTAAGAGTCCATATCCTAGGCTGTGTAGGTGCACGAGCATGTAAGAGAAGCAGGTCACCCTGTAACCCCATCATCACCCCACACTCAGGTGTGCCATCATTATACCTTTTAATCTGGGCCACAGTTGCATAGAAGAAGGAATTGGAAAAACTGTTCTGTTTGCAGGGATCTCTTGTTATTTCCAGAAAAACATGACAACCAGCAACTAAGAGAAATATTTGAGTCTTTAAATATAACCTAAAATTTACAAATCGTTCTACATAGGATAGGCGTAAGAGTGCCCTGTACAGAACAATGCATGAATTAATCAAAGTCAAGTAATTCAATTATAATGAAGTATTTAGAGAACTATCAAAGTCAAATAAAAATGCCATAGTCTTTAATGTTGGCCTGAATTTAGTATGGAAGACTATCTAGTGATACTTTTCTTGTTATAATCTACATCATTATTATCCTGTAGATGATCCACAAGCCAAGAGGAAGAAGTTGATAGTGTGTATTTCAAATTAAAAAAAAAAATCCAGGTGCATTGTGGTAAATTGCATTAAACCACTGCCTGGAATGTCAGGATCCAATATGGGCGCCAGTTTGCACCTAGGCTACTCCAATTCCAATCCAGCTCCCTCCAAATGTACCTGGGAAGGAAGCAAGTGATAGCCAAAGAGTCTGTGCCTCTATCACTCATGTGACAGACCTGGATGGAGCTCTAGACCCACAGGTTAAACCTGGCTCAGCCCTGGATATTACAGCCATTTGGGGAACTAACCAGATAGAAGATTCTCTCTCTCTCTTAGATCTTTCTCTTTGTCTTTCTCAATCTCTTCTCTCTTTGTCTCTCTCTTTTTGTAACTCAAGCTAAAAACATATAAATAAATCTTTTTAAAAGACTTACTTATTTTTATTGCAAAGGCAGATTTACAGAGAAAGAAAGATCTTACTCTTTGTCTTTCTCACCCTCTTCTCTCTTTGTATCTCCTTCTTTGTAACTCCAGCTCAAAAATATATAAATAAATATTTTTTAAGACTTATTTTTATTGCAATGGCAGGCTTACAGAGAGAAAGAGAGACATACAGAAAGATCTTACATTGGCTGTTTCACACCCTAAGTGGAGACAATGGCCACAACTGAGCCAATCAGAAGCCAGGAGCCAGGAGCTTTCTCAAGGTCTGCTACACAGGTGCAAAGTCCAAAGGCTTTAGACCATTGTCTGCTGCTTTCCCAGGCCACAAGCAAGGAACTGGATCGGAAGTAGAGTGGCCAGGGCATAAATGAGCATCCATATGGGATCCTGGCACTTGACAGGGGACGATTAAGTAATTGAGCCATTGAGCTGGACCCTAGAAACTTCTGATCCGTCCTCAGAGGTAAATTATCCTCTGCTTTTCAAACACATTTTATCATGCATCTTCCGCTATAATGCAATTGTCTATCTGCATGTAGCCTTGGTTTTGAGGTCTTCACTTATTGAAATAATTTGACCAAAATACTCACATGCAAAAGGCACTATTTGTTTCATGAGCCAAGACCTCTTGTGAGAAACTGCTATTATGCCAAATTCCTTAGGAAAAGACAACACTGGGAAAAAAATTACCAGTGTCAGAGCTAGAAGTTAAGGGTGCAATGGCTGTAGTGTGAGCTCTTTTTGTGGAGTGATATAAGATTTTCTTAATTGTCTGGGAATGCACACTGAGTGAGTTTGTCCTTGTTACTTTGATAAGACTGTCTGGGTGATGACAGCTCCTTAGAAGGCTTGAGGAGTGGGAAGTCTTCTCTCTCTGCTTAGCAAAGACTTTACAAATTGCTTGTTACTTGCCTTTGTGCAACAATAACAAAAATATATGAATACATTCACTTATTAGTTTCCAAGAACCTGAAACACCTCAACATTCCAAGATGAGTGCTATGCGAACACCAAATTGTAAGTGCAGTAATCTAAAGAAAAATACAATCATCAAAGAGTCGAGAACCTAGAAGTGGAGTCAGTTGAGATAGCATTGATAATAGAAACAGAGGAGAATGTCAAGACAAGTATAAAATAATGTTCAAACAGTGGCAGAGTTAAAAAAAAAGTTTTAGAGAACAGAAAATAAGATTTCTGAATTAAATCAACAAAGACCACAAACACTGCAGAGGGAGAAATGCCACTAAATGGATTAAACATAATCAGAATAATCAGAACAGGTTTTCTCAGTTGCTGGACCTTGGCAGATTATTGAGAAGCTGGTCGCCTATGAAAGGGTTGAGTCCCCTATTCCTCAAAAGCACTGGGTGACCCAAGAAAGCTTTACCCTAGTTCACTTGCCACTGTGGTCCTGAAGAAGAAGGTGCTGTGGACAAGCCTAATACAGCCTACCCCGACACCCAGTCAACATATATGCCATTGGGTGCTGTTGCCCAGCCTAGCCTGGCCTTTCTGTAGCACTGGCCATAAAGCTCATCAGCAGGATCTGAGACTTGGCAGAGAAGTACCCTAAGTTCCCCTTCCAGGACCACCGTCAGGCCTGAATATCATGTGTGCTGAAAAGTTCTGTAGCCCATGCTGATGCAGTCTGCTCCCAGATTTGGCACTCACTGGCAAGTATTGCTGCCTAGTCTGACAAGCCAACACCTTTGCTGGCTCTTGCTGGTGAGTGCTACACCGTAGCCCATCCTGGCCCACCCAAGACCTGGTTCTGCTGTTCCTCAGCAGGAGTTATTGGCTAGTAAGAGAATTCTCCAATTTCTTCTACCAGGCTGCTCCCAGCCCTGAGTCTCACATGTGCAGGAAGGTACCGCATCCTTTCCCAGTCCTGTCTCTTTTATACCTGGCTCCTGTGACTGTCATTGAGTTCCATGGTCCAGCCTGGTTTGGCCCATCACCATCCATACCTCAAACAAACCAGTGGGTGCTGCAGTCTCACGGAGGTGACCCCACAAATCACCTCAATAATCTGCCTCCAGATTCAGTTCTCTTGCATTTATGTGGGTGCTGCAACCTAGCCTGACATGGTCCTACCTGCTGCTGCTACCCTGGTGGGCAGGTACTGTGGTTTAGCCCAAACACGCATGCCTCCCCCCAAGTTCCAGCTTTCCTGTGTGCCAGCATGTGGCAGGTAATGCTATTTAGTTCAGCCCAGGTCTTCCACATGGGTGAGTGTCGTGGCATAACCCAGATATGCCATGTGGTTTCCTCCCTCTAAGCCAACCTTGCTACCTGTAAGTATAATGACTGTATCCATGGAAGCTCCCCAGAAGTCACTCCTCACCTGTCAGACACATACTCTCAGTGGCCCCATTTCAACATGTCCCCAAATGCCTTTCCCCAGACAATCTGAAACCCTCCTTGCCCCAACTGCACAGAGGTGCACATATTTCCTGAGGCCTAGGGTGGCATGTCCCATTCCATATCCCCCAAACCCTGTGGGAAGCATGTAGAGTTCTCTGCATATCTTGAAAATAAAATAACAAAATGAAATAAATTTAAAAGGATAGAACAGGAAGCAATGCTGGCACACTGGTATAGTTAACACAGATCTGGCATTAACCAAGCCTAGAATGACCACCAGCTATTGGCTGTTTTTTTCTCTCAGCAGTGTAACACTTGCCTAGGTTCAATATAACCTATGCAGTTGTCTAAAGCTGTTTTTGTTTTTTATTTTGTTTCTTTATCATGTCTGACTAGACTCCCATATGTACGTTCCTGGATTTGTTTCCAAGCTCTACTGGCTGCACATCCTTCCTTTCTAATAATGCCACCCTGGTGGCAACAGGTGAAAGCTAACGTAGTTGGGTCCCAAGCATGCCCAGGGTGGGCCTGGACAGAGTCATGGCTCCTGGCTTGGGACAGACACAGTGACAGACCATTGCAGGCATCTGGAGATGGAGAGTAAGCCAGTGGAGAGTAGCTCTATCAGTTCTTATCTGCCTCTTTATTTTCCCTTTCTTAGCCTCTGACATTAATTGAATACAATATAATGACTCTCATTTACATGCAACTGTTAATTGGCTTTGGTTGGCTTAGGTTACCCATTTTGTACAGATCCGTTCATTATAGGTAACCTTAACACCCTATTATAGTTATCCAGTGCATCTCCCATATTACATTTGTTTGAGAAACTAATGCAAAAAAAAAAAATGACTTTCTCTGCACAATCTGTGTCAATGAGGCTTTGATTATCAGGCCAATCACTTAATTACAAGTTTGTATTTCTATTCCCACTGAGATGTGCCAATTAAAAAAAAAAAATGACTTTAATTCCAAACAACATATTAGTCCTAATTACCTGATGCACTGCCTGCTCTGAATTTTGTTTAACCTGTGGGTTGTGTGTGTGTTTATGAAATACATGACGTGTAAATTTTATGCATTACAAAGTATAACTGCAGCTATAGTTGCATGTTACGTTTTTTTGAAATGAAACTGTGCTACATCTTCAGAACACGCCCTTATCTGCATATAGAGATCTTGATTTGTACAAAGAGCAATTAACGATGACAGATCTTGAAGGACTGAAGTTAATTATATTTTTTTGTATGATTACCCTTGTTTGGAAGGATGAATACACAGAAATCTACTTCACAAATGATGGTTCATGCACTCACACCCTACTGCCCACATGGGTGAGCGGATGGAGTCTCTGGCTGAAGACTTTGGCTTGAACCAGCCATGATTGTTGTAAGCATTTGGGGAGTAAATTAGTACATGAAATACTCTCTTTCTGTGCATATGTATATGTGTGTGTGTGTCTCAGATAAAACGAAAATAACTAAGCAAATTAATTTTTTACAAAGCCTGCTTCAGCTCATGATTGGTATCTCTGCACACAAGTTAAATCTTTTGAAATACTAACATAACAGTTAATGTACACATTTACTACAAGTTTGGAATCTCACAAACTAATTCAATCAGTGAAGAAGCTGCACATTAGCTTCACAACAAGGACTGCCTGGGAGGTTAAAGTCTTAATGGACTGTTATCAAATAAATGAAGCTGTTGCACTTTAAAGTTTAACTTGAAGAAGAATCACAAAGTTTGGGAACTTAGTCAACTTCTGACCTCTCAGCCAAGCCAAGTAATTTCTTAATTTGTGTCAAAAAAAATATGAAGAAGCGAAAATGGTCATGGGTGGGAGAGATCAGGTTTCCAGAAAAGACACTGCTGTTTCTCTGAGATAAACAACCAGTGTAAATATTTTCTTATGGGGACAGGAAAAAAAGCCAATGGCTCTAGGATATATGAACTGATGACAATTGTAGAACTCAGGTCCTCTATGTTGATTGTTCAAATTATTGCTCATTGAAAGTGAATATCCTTGGAGGGTGGGACGTTAGGGGCAGGAGTGGAATCTCAGACGCTACAGAAATGTACCATAAAATTCAAAATTAAAAATAAAATTTCAAAACAAAGTAAAAAAAGAAGAAGAAAGTGAACACTCTATTCACCGTGCATGTGCTTTCTTTGTTCTGTTTATAACTCTCGAAACGATTCAATTTCTGCCACGAAAATGGTATTTACCAAGTGTTGAATTGTGTTATCCTACCAATACTATGTCCAATGCAAAATGCCACACTATGCTGGCATCCTAAATGGAACAAGATACACTGGCATTTGCTGAAATCTCTCAAGTAAATGACCCAGAAAAAATGCATGAGAATGTGGAATGCTATATGTAATAGAATCATGAATTTCCCTCTGTCTAATCAGCCCTCTAGGCTTTGGGAAAATGCAAACTGACAGAGCTGATTCTTACTTAAGCTCGTGGAAACTCCTTCCAGGCACAACACTTGATGTTATTCATCATTTTGTTTATTTTGTAGACAGTTTATTTTGAAAATCACATCATTTGTGGGGAAAACCTATATGGTTGCAAACTAATCTGCATTCTTCCTTTCTTTAAGATTTATTTATTTTTGTTGCAAAATCAGATATATAGAGGGGAGGAGAGACAGAGAAGATTTTCCACCCAATGACTCATTGCCCAAGTGATTGCAACAGCCCAAGCTGTTCTGATTCGAAGCCAGGAACCAGGAGCTTCTTCCGAGTCTCCCATGCGCGTGCCGGGTCCCAAGGCTTTGGGCTGTCCTCAACTGCTTTCCCAGACCACAAGCAGGGAGCTGGATAGGAAGTGGGGCTGCCAGGGTTGGAACTGGCACTCATATGGGATCCTGGTGAATTCAAGGCTAGGAGTTTAGCCACTAGGCTACTGCACCAGGCCCCCTTTTTTCTTATGTACCTGTGCAACAAAACCTTTAAACAATATCTTCAATTAAACCAAGGAAGTTTTCACTGCTGCAGCTACCTGTGACATGAGTGACTGACACTGTCTGTCCCTTGCTCCTCATGCTTTTATTCTCTCCCAAGCAACATTGGGAGGCTACAGATTTTTTCTGTTTGAAACAGATGCATCTTTTCAACTTGTCTAAACCTCTGTTATCCATAGCATTACAGGACTTGGTTTTGAAATTTCCATTTGATACAGCAGGTTACTTTTAGAAAACCAGTTAAAAATAGAGTCAGAAGCTTTAAGCTTTTATTTTGTTTCATTTGTTGCGAGAAGGGGCAAGAGAGACAGGTCTTCTATTTGCTGGTTCACTCCTCAAGTGCCTGCCACAGTCAACGCTGTGCCATAGAGGGATCAGGAGCTACATGTGCCATCAACCCCACTCCCACCTCCCTGAATGTGCACTGTCAGGAATGCCAGAATCAGGAAGAAAGGTAAGGCTGGAACCCAGCCTCACCCAAAGTATCAGGATCTGCCTCAAGGAGTCCTGCATTAATACAGCAGAACCCCAGGCTGTGCTTGCAACATTAATCCTCACAACACTCAGTTCACCCTGCCAAGTATTTCTCTTATTTCACTGCACATAGAACCCATTAACATCAGCATCCCAAGACTGTCTGTAGTGGTGCAGAATGCTTTCATGTCAAAATCACATGAAAATGATTTTTCATCAACTGATACCCATTTTATACAACAGTAAAATGAGCACACTTATAGAAGATGAAAATAAAGACATTAAGAACAGCTTTCCCTTGATTATTTGCTGGGAGACAATACAGCCAAGTATTTATAACCACATTTTTGATAAACTGAAATGAGCCAATATTTTCTATAAGACTCTCAATGTATAATCTCTTAGGATTAGTAGGAAAAAGTGACTCTAGCCCATCATTCCACCCAAATGATCTTGGATAGTCAAACAGAACCCATATATTTGATATAAAAATATGAATGGCTTGTATACATTAAAGTTTAAATACACAACTACCTAGCAGAGATTGGCCAACATAAATTAATAGTATTTTAAGAAACGAAAAAGCAAGCAAGCATTTCCTACAAATTTGGAATAAGGTTGTAACCTCATATACAGTATCACAATGAGGAGCTAACATTTTTCAAATTGTTTCCATTAATTCTTCTGATTCCAGAGCTAAATAGGATTCTTCTTGAATCTGAAGTGTATTGTATGAAAAGATATTTCCTGAGTCCAGGAAATGCATAATGTGAAAAATCTATGGAAGAAGGCTCAAGTCTTTGGCCCACAACACTCATGTGGGAGACTTAAATGAAGCTCTGGCTTTGACCTGGTCCAGTCCCAGGTTCTCCCCGACTGAAGCCATTGAGGGGAGAACCAGTGGTTGATATCACTTATTCTTTCTCCCATTTAAACTGTTATCCGGTTAGTCTCTTCCTATCATTTTTTCTGAATTGGGCTGCAGTTGATGTGTTGTTCAGTATAAATTAGGAAAATATCTGAAAAAGGAGCAACCTATTCCTATAAGCCCTGTCCTAAGATGGGTATAGGTCCCATGCCTAGTCTTTAATAATCACACATTGCTAGATCAGATCTGGAGATCACAGCCCTCCAAGACCAGCACAAGGTGGAAGGCTGAAGCACTCTCTGCTATCTTCTCTCTGCCACTTATGAGGCCTTAGAACCCAAAGGTGTTCCTGCCACCCAACAGTGGCCCTCCATGGGAAATAAGGATACTCAACAGGCGTCATAGGCCCCTTCGATATCCACTAGCTTACAGGCAGACACGGTAATGAACTGCCAAATATTGGATAATTCTAGCACAGTACTGCATCCTAAAACACAGTTCCATTAGCTTCCTAGTCGGGCATTCATAGGTCCTACCTGGGTTTTGCTGTCACTCAGCAGTGCAGAGTCTTGGAGGGCCGTGAAAAGCCCCTGTGGAACTAGCCGTGACACATGCCAGAACAAGTGCAGCCCACTGTGGCACAGGCCTCTGCCTGATGCTAGGGCAAGTCTAAAGTTTCATACAGCAACACCGACTTCAGGTCAAGAACCATTAACATTTGTCCCCTGCAGAATTTTATCAACTTGTCTCTGAATCCTGTGGCACATTACTGTTTGCCCAAGGTTCACTGAGGGGGTGATGAGATGGTCTCTTCGTCATCTTCTCCACATCTAAGATGAACCACACTTAAGGTATCACTGTCACCAGGCACCGACCCAGACCGATTTGAAGGTGAAGAACTTGCAGATAATATGACTCTGATCCCAAATTGATAATACATTAGAATTTATTTTTAAATGGTTTAAGGACACCATAATAATTATCTGCCAACATCACAAATCGCAGTTTTCACCACCCTAAAGTTGTTTGTACTCTGAATTTTCCAATGAAAATTCAAAATTAATATAGAAACATAAAATAAATGAACCCTTGTAAATACCAGAGTGATTCTTTGCCTTATAAATTGAATTACACATCAGACGTTTTAGTAATTAAAGAGAAGATCAAAGCATAAGAATGACATATTTCTTCAAATTTTCAACATTACAGATTTCTGATTTTATTTCCTGGCAAACAAATCTTACGACTGAATAGCGTAAGTGCCTTGGCAAATTCTGTTTTCTACCCTGATTGACTTGCCATGTATGTCAAAATATGATTTATTAGCATGCCAGCAGTAAGTGAACAAAGTGTCACACGCATAAGCTTGTGACAGAGACTTTCTACCACAATGAATATGGTATCTTTTAAAGATTTATGTTCACATTTTTATATGGAAGTCAGATATACAGAGCTGAGGAGAGATGGAGAGGAAGATCTTCTGTCCACTGATTCACTCCCCAAGCTGCTGCACCGTACGGAACTGAGCCAATCCAAAGCCAGGAGCCCAAAGCCTCTTCCAGGTCTCCCAGGCAGGTGCAGGGTCACAAGGCTTTGAGCTGTCCTCGACTGTCTTCCCAGGCCACAAGCATGGAAATGGATGGGAAACGGGGCCCTTGGGATTAGAGCTGGCGCCCCTATGGGATCCTGGCATGTACAAGGCAAGGATTTTAGTTACCAAGCTACCATGCTGGGCTCTGAATATATTTTTTTATTAATTATTTTGCATTATGTGACAGTTTCATAGGCTCTGGGAATCCCCCCACCCCTCCCCACACCCTTCCCCCCTGGTGGATTCCTCCACTGAATATATTTTTGACAAATGAAAATGAATGTTTTATATTTTTCTTGCTCTCATTTATTTACTCATTATTTATAGCTTTAATTTGTGGGTTTCAGTGTCAAAGATTATATTTCATCTATTTAAATTTTGATTTCATTTCTGATAATCTTAGTGTGAATAAACCATTATTATACATTAGTATTGAGGGCCTGGTGTAGTAGCCTAGCAGATAAAGTCCTCGCCTTGCATGTTCCAGGATCCCATATGGGCATTGGTTCTAATCCCAGCAGCCCCTCTTCCCATCCATCTCCCTGCTTGTGGCCTGGGAAAGCTTTCGAGGATGGCCTAAACCTTTGGGACCCTGCACCCGCGTGTGTGACCTGGAAGAAGCTTCTGGCTCCTGGCTTCGGATCAGCTCAGCTCCTGCCGTTTTGGCCACTTGGGGAGTGAATCATTGAATGGAAGATCTTCCTCTCTGTCTCTCCTCCTCTCTGTATATCTTATTTTCCAATAAAAAAATTACTATTGAAATGGGCAATTTGTTGTACAAATTGTTCCAATCGTCAAAATGTTTTCCACTTAAGCATGTGGGGACTTTTCTGTGGTAACGTTTTGTAACTTTGATGAAGCCATTGCATGTTGTGTTAAGTAAAAAAAAAAAAGAAAGAAAGAAAGAAATATGGGCAATAGCTTGGAAGGGAAGTGACAGAATTTTAACTTTGGAAGCATGCAAACAAAAAAAATATGAGGACATATTTAAAAAATTGCAACTTACATGTCTTCAAATTCTTTTTAAACAACTGAGGAAAGAAAAATCTAAAAGGAATAAAAGAGCTTGATCAAAGTCATCCAATGGCCCAGTGAGTATCTTCTTGTTAGCTATTGTTATAAATTGGTTTATATCTCTCCCCATCATATGCTATTTCTACCAGAGAACTAAGCTGAATCCTAACTTGAATATCAACTCAGTGGGCATTCACTCTCACAAAGGAAGTCCATGCCAGTCTTTCTGATGATTTCAAATGCCCCAGAAAACCTAAACGTGTATGAATTATTCACCAAACCATACAGTAGTGGATATGACATGTGGGAATCTGAACTAAGTGAGACAGACAACACAGAGAAACTGCCCTGCCAGGAGTGTCCTGCACAAATTGCCATCACAATGCAGTAGCTTAAAATAATGATTTAGTAATTCTCATCTTCACTGTAGACCTTTGACCCCTATGTTATTTTCACTTACATTTCTTCATGTTTTGTCCACATAAGGGACTAGCTGGGGTTAAGACCAGCTGTAAACTACAGGATGTTTGGGCCTGTTTGCTTCTCAAGGAAACCAGGTGACGGCATGGCTTCCTCGGATCTGATAGCTGTGTTTAACAGAGCACAGATCTTCTGACTGGCTAAGTAGGGGCATGTTATCATTGCTGCCAACTTCCGATTGTCCAAACATGTAGAAAACAGCAACGGTATCATGGACTGAGGCTTTCAAAACAGGGCATATTTGTGGTGATTATACTCATGGTTTAGCATGAGTGGAACGATATTAATAACACTGTGCAGTTCAGAATTGGACTTAGATGCATTACACTGTTTCTCCTTTTAACTTTTACTTTGGGAAGCCTTTAAACTGAAACTGGACTGTCAGCTTCTTCACTTCTTCACAACACTCCTCTGTAGCAACGTTTTAAAAAATATTCATTTACTTTGAAAGGCAGAATGATAGAAAGAATGAGAGGGAAAAAAAGGGGAAAAGGCCAGTTCACAGCTGCCGTTGTACAGGAATCTAACATCTGATATTGCTGCATTTTTGTTGATGTTGTTGTTTGCTTGTTTTTAAAGATATACTTATCTATTTTTTATCGCAAAGTCAGATATACAGAGAGGAGGAGAAACAGAGAGAAAGGTCTTCTGTTTCATGATTCACTGTCCAAGTGGCCGCAAAAGCTGGAGCTGAGTCGATCCGAAGTCAGGAGATCACATGCAAGGCAAGGACTTTAGCTGCTAGGCTACCGCACCAGGTCCTGATTTTGTTTTGTTTCTCTTATGCGATATAGGACATAGGTAAAATCCTAAATCAAACAGGTAAGCAGATATGTATAATAACTTGAAACCTCAAGATAATTTTTAGTTAACTTGAAATACATGACTATTAAAGGTATAATTAAAGGTATAATAGTAACATGTATGATTCAATATGTATGAAGTAACATGTATGAAATCACTATATGAATTCTAGTCACAAAATGGAATCACTCTGAATAAAACGTACCTAAGTTTGCTAACCTGCTCTTTCTGCTTCTATGCAAAATGCTTTGCCAGTTTCCTGCTTCTGGGGCTAGATCACAAGGTGCAACATGCCCTACCAGCAATTCTTGGCTCCAGGGTATGATTCATTCGCCCATTGTTCCTATGGCTGCCTCCTCTGACTGGCCAAGCCCACCCACTGTCCCCATGGCAGCTGCCTGTGACTGCCCAACTCACCTGGTTCTCATGGCTGTATAACTCACTCTTTCCATAAAAACCATCTCTCTCAGGGGTCACTCTCTGGAGGAAAGGAGAGTTGACTCCAGCTGGCTGGTCTTCCTGCCTCTTCAATAAACTTGGCTTCCTAGCAGAACTGTCTGGATTGCACTTCTCGGGGAGAGACTTGGGTTGGATGCAACAACTATCAAAACTAAAATTGTTTGCACTCCCTTACAATAAATTTTTAAAAAGACCCCAAAGGGAAAATAATAGAAAAAATTCAGAGGAGATTTGTATTGATTTACTGTTGAAAATGACTATATCCTGTCCTATTGCAGATGATTCTAAGCTTTGGGTGAAAGTTATTTCATTAATTTGCCTGGATTTCACAATCATGGGCATTAACTGGGAAAATGTTCTTTTGCTTTCAGTATTGTACTGAGAAAGAGGGTATCTTATGACAAGTTTTAATTTTAAGGCATTCATACACACTCTCTAATGGATACATATGGGTATCATTTTCTGATACGCAGCCACAACAAAAGGTTCCCAGAAATCCAAGACACAATTTTTCCAGATTTTCACATATAAAATCTTGATGGCTCAAGATATTCAATTAATCTCTGCTCTTTGGGCTGCAGTTAAATCAAATCATTAGTCCAATTTGAAAACCTATGCCAAATAGCTCTTTAATAACCATCTAACGTTTCACTGTTTCGAATACATTATCCATAAAACCCATCTTACAGAGCATGTCAGTTTCCTCTGTCCTCCATGCAGAATATTCTGCACTTCACTTACCAGGACAGAATAAATATTTGTATATGGCTGCGGTAATGAGTTACTGGTTTATATTCTCGATTTATTTAACAAGAGATTTGCAACAGTTTCATCTTACCCAGAAACTTACATTGTTCAAGTACAAATTGACCTTGAAAATTCTCATTACCCTTTACTGCTTCTGATCACATTTTATGCAAATGTGTTCCAGATAAATTTGCTTATATTGTGAAGCCACATGTTTTTTTTTTTTTTTTAGAAAAAAAAAGAAATTGTAGAGTTCTAAGTTAGAGAATAAATCACAATCCCATAATACATGAACACTGACAAAGAATGAGGCAAACAGGGCAGCTAAGGAAACCGCAGCTTCTCGCCTCTCACTACACACACCCGGGGCGCACACCCTTCCCATGACTGATGCAACAATATTCTCATATTTCATTATCTTTCTAGCATACACATACAGATTAATTCAGTGCATAAATTTAGAAAGCAACATCACTATTATTCTCGTTTCTCCTCTATTATATAACTAGTAGGCTTTCTATTCACTCTCTAATATCAAGAGTGACATAAAAAAGCTAAAATTTTCACTAATTGTTAGAGTGGCACTAAAGTCTGTCAAGAAACATTGTAAACTGATTTTAAATGACACAGACCTAGAACTTATGAAATAAACCCCAAAGTTATAAATTATTATTGGTAACATAAATGTTGGTAAATATTTTCAATATATACACACTGTCTCAGATAAACCACTGATCAGGAACAATTCATGCTTTTTTTCAAATTTGGGAAAAAAACTATTATTATGTGCTCAAAAAGGTTAAGCATACAACTTTTTAAATACATGATGACTTGATTTTCAGTAAAGGTGCATTGACAATTGAACAGGAAAAGTCTTTCCCAAGCGGTTTCGGGAAAATCGTACAGAAATGAGCTAAAAATGAAGAAGCAGCTGTGGCACACTTTCTTCTTCATAGCTTACACAAGAGTAGCTCAAAAATGAACTCAGAAGTAAACTCTCAACTTGCAGAAGAAAAAAAAAATTTCTGAAACTTTTGAAAACACAATTTCTTAACTATTGCAGCACAATTTTGGTCCACTAAAAAACAAAGGATAAAATATATTTCAATACCTTCTACTCAAACAACAGTTCACAAAAGGACAAGGCACTGACAGGGACAAATTTTTCTATCAGATAATTCTTGTAAAAAGACATATGAAGAGTATACAAAAAAATCTCAAGTCTCAAGTAAGAAAAAAAATCAAAATCAAACATTTTAGCAGGTACCCCATCAAGAAAGAAAACATATGCATATATTTTTATGAATATATTTTACAGTAGTTTGTTCTTTTTTTAATTAAGATGCTTACTTTTGTACCTTCATATTTTTAAAGAACCTAGGGTTATGTTTAACAAATATCTCCAATATTTATTCAAGTTTTTTTTTTTCTGACCCAGTTTTTTTTTTTCTTTTTGCCTGGCACTCCAGTTACTGACATGTGTAACCTCTTGCTACTATATTGCGCACCTGCCAAAGAGTTCTGCCCTCATTTTATGCAGCATTGGTTCTCTCTGTTTCCATTTGTGTAGCTTTGTGTTGCTTCTTTCCACTTCACTGCCCTTTCCTTTACAGTGTCTAATCTGGTATAAAAAATATTCACTGCTTTTTTTTTCCATTTTAGACTTTCATATTTTTTGGTGTTTATGTTTGTTTCTCTATTGAGAACCCCTCATTTTTTCCTGGTTAGGATTGAGTTTTGCTGTAAAACTTGAATTGGTTTGAACAGCTATGAAGAAGCTATTTGCCAATGTTGGTGTCTCTGACATTTTCATGTCTGATTGGTATCTGTCCTAATTATGGGTCTCTTTAATTCCCTCCTGCATGTCTGTTTCTCATCATAAAATGGACATCATGAATATTGGTTTGATTGCTGATGTATTATTTTTCTTAATAAAGAAAAAATTTTGCTTGAGTACTAGAATGGATCTACCATTAAAGAGCTCTCTTTCTACTATTCATTATACTAAACGGCAGCAGTCTGCTTGCAATCAAACCACCTCTTCTTTGACAAGCCCGTGGCTCTACAGGTCTTTGCCACCTCTGACTTTTTTTTAATATTTATTTATGTTTATTCGAAAGGCAGATTTACAGAAAAAAGGGAGCCAAAGAGAGAAGGTCTTTCATCTGCTGATCCACTCTCCAAATGGCTGTCAAGCTAATCGGATCTGAAGCCAGGAGATCATAGCTTCTTCTTGCTCTCCCAAGTGGGTGCAGTGCCCCAAGGACTCGGGTCATCTCTGTTGCTTTCCCAGAGCATAAGCAGAGAGCTGGATCAGAAGCAGAGCGGCTGGGACTTGAGCTGGTGCCCATTTGGGATGTGAGTCTGGTAGAATCAAGGATTAGCCTGCTGAGCCATGGCACTGACCCCCTAATGGCTATTCTTTACCTTGGCCTCTAGAGGTCTCAATCTGCACGTGTTCAATTAGCATTCCAGGCAAGGTCCAAGGCAATGCGCACATGTATTTCTGTACTTCCTTCTCCACAGAGATACCTTCTCTTTGGTGCTCTCTTGTGAAATCTCTAGCCACCTGGGTAGGCTCACACGCCCGGCTTTTACCATTCAGCCTGGTGAGATCAGCCCTGGCGTGTTCCCCTTCAACTGCAGTCAGTAACAAGCACTCAGGCGGAAAAGCAGGGCAACCATGTGGCTAATGCACATTCTTTCCTTTCTGTCAGTGTTCAGAGGCTGGTGAAGCATTATCCAACGTCTGGAAACTGTTCAACTATTATTTGTGATGGAAGATCAGGTCAAACTGCTGTTATTTTGGGATAGTAGAAAGTTAAACCATAAAACCGCAGTCCACTCTACTACACAGTTGGAGCTTCGGGGAAAATATTCCCCCGTGTGATATACATATACATTACAGCACAAAGGACAGAATCTGAAACACATTTTACAAAATCTAAAAACATTATGTCAATTGCTTTTGTAAAGGTTTAGTAAAATATCTTGTAAATACATAGCTACAGGTATAAAATAAGTAAAAAAAAATTTAGCAATCTCACTGCTGAAACGTCCACATTTCCTTCTTATTTAGGATGTAGCCAGAATAATGATGTGTGAAAATTTAGATAGCAAAGAGTCAGGAGTATTAATGTATTAATGCATTACATTAATTTTAAGTATGTAATATTTGCAGATACCATAGTCCAAGCAGAGAGAAGCAGGTCATCAGGTAAGACTAGTCACAAATAATCTCACCTCAGGTTTCACAGAGACAAGAAACGATCGATGTGAGAAGAGCTGTGCAGTGCTGAGCTCCCCGTGTGCCTCTCTTTGCACGTGAGGCACCTGCATGACTTCACTACAGGCTGCAGCCACACTCAAAGTGAAGTCAGTCCTACAGAAGAATGTGGCAACTAGCACAACTTCGCTTCTCCCTTTAACTGGCATCATACGGAGTTAGTATAAGTTATCATAGAGTCAGGAAATTTCACTTACACCACTGAGTAGGAGCATTTACCAAGAAAAAAAATCAGCTTTTTTATTCTAATAAATCAGGGAAGATTTTAAATGTTTATTCTAAATCTCTCATTCACATGTTGTAACGCATTCTGTACAATGGCCACAATATTGGAAAGCATATGTGATAGAAAAAGCATTGGATTTTATATTAATGTGAAGAACTATTGTATCTCTTAATGTCCACATTTTATTCCAGATACCATATCTTTACAAAGAATGAAGAAAGGCATATTTTTCTGATGTCACATTTCACTCACTGGCTGTCAGAATCACGGAGCAAGGCACGGGCCCCATCCTGTGTGCAGCCAGTGCGCTTCAGAAATTTCCAGAGTGAAAAACACAGTCCTCATTCTTCCCATATGGATGACCAAGTAGAACAGGCTCTTACACTTTGGAAGAAATCACTATTTTCTTTTTCTTTTTTTGTTTTTCTGAAACTGTTTTACCCTCTCACAAATTGTATTTATTATATTTTTAAAACTTCCAGTTTCTACATTCAAGAAAGCAACACCTGGGTGAATGTGATCAACAATACAGAGGGTGTTACATCTTTTGTGAAACAATTTTTTGAAGCAGAGGTTTAGTCTTTACAAAAGATTTCCACCGAACTCTGAAATATTAAAATCAAGCATTTGCATCTCTCAAAAATACATAATTCTTAAAAATATATTATCCATTCTGGCTTTGAGGCAATAGCTCAGTGGCTAAGTTCTCATCTTGTAAGTACCAGGATTCCATATGCATACTAGTGTTTGTTCCAGCTGCTCCACTTCTGTTCGAACTTCATGCTTCTAACCTAGGAAGGCAGTAGAGGATGGCCCAAAGCCTTGAGACCCTGTACCCATTTGACAGACCTGGAAGAAGTTCCTAAAAACCCTAGATTCAGATAAGATCGTCTCTAACTGTTGCAGCCACTTGGAGAGTGAACCAGTAGATGGAAAATTTTCTATCTCCTCTTCTGACTGTAAAATCTCCCTTTCCAATAAAAATAAATAACTCTTTAAAAAAGAAAGTATTATCCATTCCACCTTGATAGAAAAGGAAGCTGTCCCTTTGCAATGGCTTCCCACATAGTGTGCCAAAGATGAATTGTCCAAAATATGTTAGTGCTTTCTGCTTATTCTCGCATGCAAGAAGTCGCATGTGAATGTTGACCAGAATTTCATGTCCCATGAGTTCATTCCCTGAGGAGTCCTTGTAGTTCTGCTTCACTTATTTCACTTTGTCCTATCTATCTTTCTATCTGTGTCCTATCTTTCACAAGCTACAGTGTGTTTCATTTTCGGGGTCACACAAGCTATTAGACACATAGTCTTGCACATGTAACTTTACATTTCAATCACCAGAGCTACAACACTTAACATTTTGCTAAAATTTCCCATCCAAAGAAAAAATCCAGAGCAAATGAAGATCTCTGGAAACTACCATCAGGGGAGTGATTTTGAGAATTTGTTGTATTTATTTTGCATTTTCTTTTTTGTATGGGCTTATTTATAGGATAAGTTATTTTAAAATAACGTACAATTTCTCATGACAATAAATGCTAATAATAGAACACTAAACAGAAGTAGATTTGAGGGGAAGGAAATTTGTGTGTAAAACTAAAATAAATACTATCTCCAGTAGAAAAATCAATATATCATGATTAACATTCCAAAGAGATGTCAGTGTGGCTGAGTTGTGGTATAAGTGGGCTAAGAAACCTTCTGTGACATCAGTATCCCATCATGAACACAAGTTCAACTCCTGCTTACTACCACTTTCAATCCAGTTGCCTGATCATGCATCTGGAAAGACGGCAGAAGATAACCCAAGTACTTGGGTCCCTTTCCCCCCACTGAGCAGGCCTGGATGACGCTCCTGGCTCCTGGCTTCAGCCTGGCTCAGCACTGGCCTTTGTGGCCATGTAGGCAGTGAAACAGGAAATGCCTTTTGTTCTCCATCTCTCTTTCCCTCGCTGTCATTCTGTCTTTCAAAAAAAAAAAAAATCTTTAAAAAAAATGTTGGAATATGTCAGTGGAAATAGTGTTCTCTGGATAAATGCACATTCTCCATCTACTGGAGACTGCACACTGACTTTCCTTGTCAGATCAACAGAGATCTTAAGGATTTGCATGTGATTTCCCTCAGCCTGGGATAAGAAGAGCAAATGTCAGCAGTTCGTGAACTGAAAGCTCTGTGATAAGTAAATGAAAGTAATAGCCTTGCACCAGACGGTACTTTCTGACCACAAAAATGTCTGAGTTGTAAATGTTACAAAACTGTATCTTGTGCCCACCACGGTAACCTAGTACCTAAAGTCCTTGTCTTACACATACCAGATCCTATATGGGCACCAGTTTTAATCCCAGCAGCTCTGCTTCCCATCCAGCTCCCTGTTTATGGACTAGGAAAGTAGTTGAGGAGGTCCCACAGTCTTGGGGCCATGCAACCACATGGGAGATCTAGAAGGAACTCCTGGCTCCTGGCTTCACATCAGCTCAATTCCGGCCATTGTGACCATTTTGAGAATGAATCAGCAGGTGAAGATCTTTTTCTATCTCTGCTCCTGTCTACAAATCTGATCTGCCTTTCCACTAAAAAAAAAAAAAAAAAAAAAAAAAAAAAAGAATCTTTATATACATGTACAAAAAAAAGGAACCAGGATTTCTTAGGTTCTTCCCATGGGGGTATAGTGAGTCCAACAATTATGTAATCTACTGCTTGGCTAAGTGCATCAGTTAATTGGAAGTGGAGCAGCTGGGCCTAGAATTGGACCCCAAATCAGATGCCATTGCTGCAGGTGGCAGCTTGATCCACCACATCACACAACCCTACTCCCAATTCAATTAAATTTTGATCCCTGCCTGTTTACCTTTTAAAAACTGTATGAAATAAATGGGAAAGCCACATTAAAAAACTTTTGATGTTTTTAATGTGTGATGCCTGTCTAGAGTAAAACACTTAGTAATTAAGAATATGCAAGCTTAATGAGGTTTTATTTTGTTAGTGGAACAGCATTCATACTTGAAAACACAACTGACAGAAATACCATAATTATTCAGATGGGTTTGACAGACATTGTGTCAAAAATTAATGAAGTGAAACTCTCATCTCAAGGAAAACAACTGACAAACGTCGGTCAAAATGATAAATTTCAAGCTTTCAAAATTAGAGTTTTAGAAAATGTATGTCTGCCACCATGAACCTGACAACTTCTGAATATGTAAATAATATGCTGATGAGAGTATCAGTGATGACAGCAAATACGATAATGGTATGGGTCCATTTTTGGAAGATAGGTATTTTTCAAATCAATTTATGATGTTACCAAATTATGGATTGGCAATAGCAATTGAAGCATAAAACCTTAATAGAGTCATATTTATAGTAAATATTTGCTGTTATGCATTCAGTTTTTACCTGGCAATTAACTTTAAAGAAATCATGAGGAATAGCGCTTTGGCATAGAGTTAAAATGTCACATGAGATGCCTGTATCTCACTGGAGAGTTGCTAGGCTCAGTCACTGCTCTGACTCCTTATTTCATCTTCTCACCAATGCACACACTGTGTGGTTGCATAAAACAGCCCACGTGGTAGGTCTAGGTCACCCCGGCAAGAAGACCTACGCTGGGCTCCTGGCTTCAGCACAGTCGAGGCTTGACTGTTGACGGCATCTGGAAAGCGACAGGTGCTCCTTCCTTCTATAACTCTTTCCCCTTGTTTGTCTTTTTGTGCTTGTCTCCATCTCTCCCTCTTTCAATTTTTCAATAAGTAAATACAATTTTAAAAAGAAATCATTGGGGTCTGTACTGTTAAGCTGGCGTTCACAGTACTAGAATTCCAAGTGGGTGGCTATTTGCGTTTCAGTTGTTAAACTCAATCCAGCTCCCTGCTGGGGAAAGCAGTAGAAGAAGACCCACATTCTTCCGCCCCTGGTTCATGTGTGCCTGCCTTAACACATATTCCACCTTAGTTATCTGCAATTTTCATTCAATAGTTAAAACTAGGAGGTTTTCTAATTTTGGACTGTGAAATTTTAAAACCATAAGCCAAAATAAACTCCCTTCCTTCATAACTGGCTTGTTTTAGTCATTTCTATAAAGTTATGAAACTCTGGGTAACAGAACATTATATTTGTCCTGGTACTCTAACAGGTCCTCCATCAAAAGGCCCCACAAACTAGCCCGGACTGGAGCTCTAACAATTCGACAACAGACTACCAGGGGTAGGATACAGACAATCTCCATCTTCAGCAGAAAAAAAATGGAAAACATACACACACATCTATTTTTTAAATCATTTTCTAGATTATGTTCTGGTTACTTATCTCTCATTTCATTTAATCTTAAAAAGTGTTCAGGCAAATTCTTGCCTTAAAATGCTTTCAGTTCTATGGAAATGAAAACTTAAAACAAGGGTCGCATGAAACAGTTATTGCACACAGTAAAAATAGTTTCAGAAGAATGAGTCGGGCTTCATGTGGCAACTGAAAAATGTCAACAGTAATATTATCAATGGCCATTCGTCTGCCCTTCCATCCTCAGCATGCTGAATTCTTCCTTCAGACTTCCTTTTTAATGTATGTAACATTTCTGCCATTTATTAATTCACTGCATCCTCATGTGACAAGTTCCAAAATACCAAGAATTGTGAAGAAAAATGACCTTCTTAATATGACAGTCTCATACAGGAAGGAAATATTGCATAGAAATAATATTGTGTTGGCAGACTAACCCTTTAATCTTTTGAATTCTAGCTGGCCCATGTTTAGCCACTGACATAGGCATTTAAGGCTGTGCCTTCCATCAAAATGGGAATTGTCTCCCAAGGGTGGACCTCGCTACTGAACACATTCTCGGTCCTTATGCCAAGGAAAAGAGGTGTGTGATTGTATATACGCTGAAAGCACAAGTTCTCTGGATTCACTAACAGATCAGAGCATGATGAGACCACAAAGCAGCTCACTGCATGTTGCCCAAGCTCCAGTTCACTGGGTGACATGGAGACAGCATGAAGTGAACTCTGCTTGAAGCGGACTCACAGCACCAAGTAGCAGCCCCATATTTATCAGAGTTGGGATGTAAACAGACATTAGTACTGCCTTCCTTTGCAGAGAGAATGAAAGAGAGAGAAGAGCAGAGTCTTCCTTCTGTGAGAGAAGCGTATCTTGTCCTGGGACTGTGGGGGAAGGCATCCAACTCCTTAATGCTGCAGCGTCAGTAAGCACCTCCCAGGGATAAGTCTTAAAATATCTTGAAACAGGGCCAAGCATGGTAGCCTAGCGGTTGAAGTCCTCACCTTGCTTGCACCAGGATCCCATATGGGAACTGGTTCTAATGCCAGCAGCCCTGCTTCCCATCCAGCTCCCTGTTCATGCCCTGGGAAGGCAGTGAGGACAACCCAAAGCCTTGGGACTCTGTACCCACATGGGAGATCCGGAAGAGGCTCTGGGCTCCTGGCTTCGGGTCAGCAGTGCTCCAGCTGTTGCTGCAGCTTGGGGAGTGAATCAACAGATGAAAGTTCTTCCTCTGTGTCTTTTCTCCTCTCTGCATATCTCTGACTTTCCAATAAAACAACACTACCTCAACTTTTGAAGGCATGTTTGCTATCAATCATCTCTTAACTTTTCCTTTGTCATTTTTATTCAGATTGTTAGACTACGTGTAAAAGTTTAAAAAAATGTGATGCACTGTCTCTGAGCCATGACACACTACTGTTACCCCATTCATATTATTAAACCGAGTTAAGCTCAGTTTAACATATTATACTGAGCTCAGAGTGTCAATGAATTTGTCAAAACTAACAGATCTCTAACAGACAAGGTCAAGCTCAAGCCTAGGTATTTTTTGTTTGTTTTTGCTTTGTTTTTTTGTTTTACAGAACATCTCATACAACTTTCTTGGATGTTATTCTAGTTTTGGTGTTACATGGTATAAAATGAGAGACAGATTACATAAATGGATTCTGAGGTCCCATAATTTCAGAAATATTTTACAATTAAAACAAACGATTCATCTTATTGGTTTATATCCTTACTAGCTACACTCTACTGAGAAACTCAACATCAATTCCTACAAACACATGAAAGTGTGTTCAGGACTGCAACCAACACAACCGTAAGTGATTTTTGAGAAACACGTCTTAAACCTAGTGACTTCTTACTGCTGTAGGCCTTTACTCCCTTTGACATGACTTGAAAGAATACATCTGATTTTGGAACAAATGCTCTATTTATTTGATATAAATACAGATGGTCTTGTTGCTGAATCAAAATGGCACTAAATATAAATTAACCACAGTCAACATTATCTTTCTTCCTTTATAGGAATGGCTTTTATTCACCTTTGAAAATAGGAAATCTGAAATATTTGGGTAGTCATAAATGAAAGTCCGCAATCCTCTTTTCTTTTTTTATTCCAAAAGAAACCGCAGGCAATTCACAGCAATATGATAACACAGAGAAGGCCACAAATAGAGATCGTTTATTGTGCTCACCTTCATGCCTACTCTTAAATGGAAATATTTCCATGAGGCAACTATGCTGAAAAATTTGTTTTATGCTTTGCATTTAATTTATAAAACTTCATAATAAAATTACAAATTTGGAAGATGGAAAAAGGAGAATGGAAAATAAAAACATTTAAGTGGTATGAATGTTTTTAAATAGCCTGTAAATAAGAGCCACCTTGAGTCAAATGTCATATATATTTGGTGAAAAGAAATTTAGTTGCTCATTTGTGTATGGTTTTAGTAGTTTCATTTGGATTATTGCTCCAATTTTATCACTCAGTTTTACACTCCAATCGTTATTGCCATATGGAAGAATATTTTGATCATTTTCATCCGAGTGAAATCACAATGTTTAAATAAAGATTGCCATCCATTGCTCCATGCTGGCATTCAGAGTACATTTGTTATGCTTTATAAGTCTGTGCTATAAACCCCAGAGCAAGTTCATTCAGACTTACCTTCTCACTTTGAAGAATCCTATGGTTACAAAGCAGCCACATCAGTGCACTTCTAAAGGACATCAGTCCATTTCTAAAGATTCCGGAAACTCTTCCTTACCCAGTTTCTTGTGACTATCACCATCACTAAGGTAGTTCAGAAGTGTGCAACTATTCTCCACTAAGTTTAAATTGAAATTTAGCTTACAGAATAAAGATTCAAATAAAGATACATGCAAGACCATAAGAACTAAATACATCTTCAATTCACTAGAATTTTGGAGGATCGTTATTAGGATCTGGAATTACTTTAAGGATTGGAAGCCATTCACATTTACACAAAATACAATCTGGAGTCATGAATGAGAAGTCTTTCAGTATCAGGAACCCACAGAATTACTGCTACAGAACATATAAGGAACAGAGCAGCCTCTCCGTCTGCTCATAGGATCTCCACACCAGCCTCCTTACAAAAACTGAGATTAAATGCACCTATTTGTTCCTTCATATCACAATACATTACAAGACAAAATTTTACACATAATAGTTTCTATAGCATGGGTTAAATTTTAACTTGCAAAAAGAGTTCATTAAATATATACTTACCAAAGCAACTGTCAGTGAACCAACTAAATATAAAAATCAATTAACCAATTAAACAGATATTATAAATCTTGAAATGCTTATATAAAAATAGATACAATGTGGATGGGTAACACAGACAAACTGTATTGTGAAATATGTGAAATTTGTTCATTTTATATGAATTCAATACATTTTTTAAAAATGTCATAGATTATAAGATATACCATAAGTCAAATTACAAAAAGGAATAAAATGAAACGTCAACTATATGTATTAAAAGATTTCCATTTCGCTAATATTATTTTTAAAATGTATTTTATGTGTATGATTTTTTTCAAGATTAGCAGATTTGCTAGGTTAAGAAAAATTTAAAATGAAATTGCCAAATAAATTAAAATTTAAAATAATTGTCACTGTAAGTATGTACCAAATACCACATAGGAAACACTTATACTACAAAACAAATTATGTTTATCTGAAATTCAAATTTTTCTAACAATATATTTTGGCTGAAACTCTAACAATAAAACATCTGCCAAAATTCTGAATGGTTCATACTAAGAGTAATGTATCCATACCACTCTAAGTCCTCTCTTTTCCAAACCAATCTAGATAGCTCTTCCTTCTATACTTTGTCTATCTTATCTTTTATATTTGCTTAATAGTTTTCAGGTGATTTTTAACTAATAATCTTTTTCAATATCACATTGAGACCAGAATCATCTTCATTACATGGTTCTATAATGCAAATGAAATCAGAAATTTTAGAGTTATTAGTATAAGGATAATACTGTGACCAGCACAGCATGGCATAAACAAGGTTGGAGAGGGAGGTGATGTGCAATTGAAGAAATACCAAAGAGACAAACACAAAAGAGGTCAAACTACACGGCTCTGTAGCCCTGGGCCACTGCCAAATGTGGATTCTCACCCTAAGATCCAGACCCTGGTCTCAGACTTTTGCCCACTCACAGACCATTACCAGCAGAGTTTGACCTCAGAAATACCAAAGAGACAGACTACAAAAGCAGGTGGCCAGAGGGAAGTCCCTTTCTCAGAGAAAGGAGACTGTCATAGAAGGATTATTCCTCAATCTTTTATTGAACTGCCAGGGAAGTCAAATTACTTTTTACTGTAATGGCTGTGGCACCAACTTTGACAGCCACGTCCCATACTGACATTAACCAGCCCATGTCTGATAAGAAGGCAGCAACAATCTGACCTGAATACAGAAGTCAGCACAGGACTGTCTCAAGCGTAGCTTGGAGCACACGGCTCTGTAGCCCTGGGCCACTGCCAAATGTGGATTCTCACACTAAGATCCAGACCCTGGTCTCAGACTTTTGCCCACTCACAGACCATTACCAGCAGAGTTTGACCTCAGTCTCTGGCACCAGCAGTCCTGTGAACTAATGATTCCACACAGCCTCTACTGCTCTTCATCATTAAGTCATGCTGTTATTTTTTTATACACTCCCTAGGGCAGTTAATGTGACATCAAATTCACATTGTACTATGTATGAGTATTTCTAGCATAGTGCCACCACTGAAAACATCTAAAGATAAAATGTAAAAGAAATATGGTATATGAAATTTCTATTGTCAGTTAATAAATTTTCACAAGCCAATGTGCCTATAAAATGTTAAAAGGGGTTGGTCACAAAGGAGGGAACAAGTCCAATCTTACGTCAATGCTTGCACTTGGTCATAAAGACATGAGATATCCCATCTCCTCCACATCCCCTTTCCTCCCCCAACACAGACACACTTCTGTTTACTTCTTGGTTCTCCTAATAGGCAGATGGTAACACAAAGTACACCAAGATCTCAACATCTAAGATACAACATAAAACTAATACAAAGATACATGTGTTGGCAAACCATATGGACCTAACCCACTACACTGAAGGGGCCAAAGAATCAAATAACACAAATCTAAAAAGACCCACACCAAACAAACGAGCTAAGATTTAAAACATACACACAAAGAAAACTCTTTGGTTAATGTAAGTGCATTTTAAATTCAAGCACTCTAATAAAAATTGGTTATTGGTAAATCATTTACATCTCTGCTATAAAGGTTAAAAGATACACTGCTTAAAAAAATACACTGCTAAAAACAATAAATGAATAATATGTACATTAATGACAAAAACATGGGATAAAGGGCCATAAAGTGTAATACGCAATCAAAATAACATGACTGTTACTAGTTAAATTCAATTATTATGAGTTTGTAAGTAATGATGACAGTGTATAGAAAACAAAATAATTTAAATCTCCAACATTGTATCTAAGTTAACTTTTCTTTTACAGGCTAGTTGCCTCATTGTTTTTATTGTAGTAACATGGAACTGTCCAAAATATAACCCAATGAGATAGTGAAAAAATGACCTAAATAAAAATTTCTCAAAAGAAGACATACAGATACATGAGAAAATGTTCATCATAGAGAATGCATCATAGAGAATGAAATGAAAACCACAATCTGTACCTTTGTGTCATTGTTTAAATGGACTGTATCAACTATATAAGACAAATGTTGGATACAACATCAAGGAAAGGGAAAACATGGAAACTTTTGGTCACAATGTAAACACTGTTCAGAAAAATAAAATGTAATTGCCATTGAATAGAAGTCAGCATGTTGCACCCTTCACAGTAGCCTCTGGTCTTAAACCAGGCAGTGCCCCAATCAGCATGGTTCAACCTACAATTTCTTATTTTCAGCTGTTATGGTATTAAAGTGCCATGCATTCATATCACTTAGATTTTGAATTTTGATGTTGAACTAACAGGCTTAGCATGAGGGGCTCCATGTGGAGCTGGGGTCCACCTTAGGTGAGGTAGCACCCTCCACACGGAACTGTGGCCTGGCAAAGAAAACCACATCCTTCCTGGCAACAATGTTCAAACCCCTGGCAGGACTGTTAAGCACAACTAGGAAAAAATGAGTTTAAACTAGCTTAACAACAAAAGCTTGCAGAATTTGTAATTTTTCATCACTAAGGTGTTACCTCAGTCCCCCTGAACTCCTCCCAGTTTGTGGTTTTGCTTTTATAAATCCTGCTGCTGTTCTGTATTTTGGGGTGAAGAGAACTTTGGTGACAAATAAGATGTTCAGATCTTATCGTTGTGCGGCACTGCTCTGTACGAGCTCACTTGGGCATAGCAGTCTTTTCCTGGGCTATCTATGCACAGCAGTAGGGAACTCAGATACTCAGCAACAAGAGTGGTTTGCAGCTCCAATACTCCATGTGAGTGTGAGGGTAAATCAACAAATATTCCCCTATGTACAATATTGTCACCATTTTATCTCTGGATGTAGTTCTTCATTGATTACATTAGATATGTAATATGAAATGTGTGTAGGTTTTGCGTTAGATTAACTTGCCTAACTACAACCCAGTGAAAATGGGGTAATGCACTGTTGGTTCAGAAGGATAAACTCTCTCTAGGGACACACATTTCCCATATTTGAGTGCTGGTTCAAGTCCCCAGCTGCTCCACTTCTAATCCACCTGTCTGCTAATGGGCCTTGAGAAAAGCAGACAACGGCCTCAGCAGGTGGGTCCTTGGTATCCTTTATGAGAGACCCAGACAGGGTGTTGACGTGAAACACTAAGTGAAAGGCCTGTGTGTATGTGTCTGAATCTGTCTGTGTCAGTCTGCCTTCCAAATCAATGAAAATAAATACTTCAAAAAACTAATATAAGTGTTACGTATATGTTTTAAAGTAGGCTAGAGTTAGCTTTGGTAAGTAGGATGTATTAAATAACTTTTGGCTGACAATATGTTCAATTTATGATTTTGTTGAGTTATAAGTCCAAAATGGGTCATCTGTATGCACATGTAAATATATTTTACACTTACTATACACAATTATGACTTGTCAATTAAAAATAATTTTGAAAATTAAGAATTCAAAGCATGTGTTTAAAGAAATAACATAAAGAATGAAATAAAATTGGTCTTCACTGTCACCAATAAGTACTATAATTATATCTGAAGGGTTAATCTAAATTTATTATAATTAAATCAAGTTAACACCTTAATGCACCATTTATTAACATCATTGCCAAATATTAAACCTTTACATGCAAAATTTAGCTTTTAGGAAATACAGGTGGTAGAATACCAAATACATTTGTACCATGAGGAGGTAATGATCAAAATCCGGAATTTGAAGAAATTTTTAGGACAAGTAACAATTGTCGTTTGATAAATAAATGCAGTGTATGTTTTCACAATTCTAGATATTTTAATCTTTACTGTTCCCATGAACAAGCCCTTTTCCTTAGATATTCTAATCATGAATCAAGACATGACCAAATGCTTCTCTATGCTGATTTTTCTTTTCTTTTTTTTTTTTTAATTATTTATTATTTAACTTCAGTAATTACATTGTATTATGTGACACAGTTACATAGATACTTGGGTTCTCCCCACCCCTCCCCAAACCCTCCCACCATGGTGGATTCCTCCACCTTGCTGCATAACCACAGCTCAAGTTCAGTTGAGATTTCCCCATTGCAAGCGTATACCAAACATAGAGTCCAGCATCTTATTGTCCCGTCAAGTTCAACGGCTTCTTAGGTATACCCTCTCTGGTCTGATGACAGAGCCAGCAGAGTATCATCCCAGTCAATTGAAAGCTCCAACATACCATCAGCAAAAATTTACATCATTATGGAATTAATTGACATAGTAATGAGTAACCAATATGTTAAAAGTTTAACCAGTTTTGGATTATCAGAATTTTTACATATTTAATTTTAATTCATCTTAGATGTTATAAAACTATAAATAAAAACTTACCTGGACCCCTGCCCTCCCTCGCAATGACCATCGGGATTGCTTCGAAAACCCCTCACAGCAAACAAACAATCATACAAACTAAAAAAAACCTAAAATAAATAGACAAACAACAGAAAGTAGAGCTTGAAATCTGACAGGAAAGAGCTGGCGTGGATTGGCTCATGCCTTGCTGGGTGGGACACAAAGATTAGTCACTCCTCACCATGGTGTTGAGGATTTTCCTGCACACATCCCCCCCCCAAAAAAAAAATGTTCTGCACCTTAAATGTCGTCAAATATCTTGTTAGAGTTACAAGCCAATCTAGATTATCCCAAAATCTGCCAAGATCAACAAAATTATATTTCAACACAACAAATGGCTAAATACTAAAATGAAATAGACATGAGACAGCTGAATGGTACCCTATAGCCATTTTAAGGTATATAGCAGCCGGTCCAGTCCTGTATATAAACTAAAATTGAGATGTCAATGAGCTAATCACAGGTTGTGGTTAGGACTTGTTTTTTTGTTTGTTTGTTTGTTTGTTTGTTTTTAACATACTGGTTACTCAAAACCATGTCAATTCCATAATATTGCAAATTGCTGTTAATGTTATATTGGGACTCTTAATTGACTGTGATGATATTATACCAGCTCTAACTTCGGACCAGAAATGGTCTCCCCAAGAAACTGTTCAACCCATCTGGACAATAAGTAGCTCGACTCCATGCTTGGTATATGTTTGCAAAGAAAGAATCTTGATTGAATTTGAACTGTAATGCTGCCTCAAGGTGGAGGAATCCACCGGGGGGAGGGGAGGGGGAGGGTGTGGGTATTCCCAGAGCCTATGAAACTGTCACATAATGCAAAATATTAATGAAAATATAAAAAAACTTACCAAAATACACATAATCTTGTTAAAAGATTGTACTGGGTAGTAGACATTCAGCCTAGCAATTAAGACCTATAAACTCCTAGTTCTATATCCCTGCTAATATAGATCCTGGGGAAGAGCAGTGATGACTTAAATAATTGGGTCCCTGTCAACCACGTGAGATATTTGGATTGAGCTCTTAGTCCATGACAGTTGCCTGGTCCAGCACTAACTGTTGCTGGCATTTGGGGAGAGAATCAATGGATAAGGGATTCTCTCTCTCTTTCTCTCTCTCTCTCTCTCTCTCCCTCTCTCTCTCTCCCCCTCTCCCTCCCTCCCTCTCTCTCTCTCTCCCTCCTTACCTCCTCTTTCCTTCTTTCTCTCCCCTCTTTTTTTGTCTTTCAAATAAGTAATTTTTTTAAAAAAATTAAAAATCCCTTTTATTGCTAAATAAAGCAAAAACCACAGTTCTGGTAAAAGTTGTCCATCTTTTTGTGGATGTGAGTATACCTGAGACAGAAAATAATACACATTTCCTTTTCATTTCAGACATTTTTGCAGTTCACAAAGACAGAACATCAAAGACAGAGAGAGAGAGAGAGAGAGAGAGAGAGAGAGAGAGAGAGAGCACGCAAAATATTCTATTTGCTGGCTCAAATACAAAGAGCCACAAAGGCAGTTATGCTAAGCAAACCCAGGACCAGGAACTGCAATATGTTCTCCCAAATTGGTGTCAGGAGTCCAACCAATTGGGTCATCTTCCATCACCTTCCCAAGTGCATTAAACATGAACTGGATTGGAAGTAAAGCAGCCAGGACTGGAACTAATGCTCCAATACGGGAGCCACAGTCATAATTGTTGGCTTAACCCACTGTACTACAATGCAAACTAACCTTCATTGGTTCCTTAATTGTTTAATTTCAACTCTTCCTCTCACGGTGCATGGCAGGGGATTAGATGAGAAATGAACTAACAGGGAATCTAGTATGGGATGTGCACAGCCTACGCAACAGGTTAACCCACTGCTCCAAAACATTGCCATTCCTTTTCTGCCATTTGCATGTTTTATATGCTGCAGGTATTGTCTTTCAGAGGTCTTAAACTCTGTGTTTTACTAAGACAGATGTTCAAGCAGCATGAAGCACAGCCTTTTAATTTTAATTTCTCTTAAGACTAAAAAGTGTTTTAAATCAGCCATGTCCTTCTCCATGAATCTAAATTTCAACAACAATCCTGTTACAACTGCTATCTTCTCCTTAGAATCTATACTTTTCCCTGAACAGGGATTAAATGAGGCTCCTGCAAAGATCATTACTTGACTTGCTTTCCAATACTTCTATGGCAGAAATGAGTAGCAAAAAATTGAGACATTCAAATTTAAATCCAGAAATAATAAAGAAAAAAGTCTTGACATTTCATAAAATTGAAGAAGTTGATCATGGCTTGGTAAAGCTCAATGATTTTATTACAGTGGTTTCAGCTTTTCCCAAATCTCAGTACTATATCTAGCTGAAATTATTCCTTAAGGACTACCCAGTAGGATACCTTAGAGTGAAGACATTGTGATTTTATTGTTTGCCTCCTGCTCAAAGCTTATTGTTTTTCATTTCTACTGTCCACACTCAGCAGTTTGCAGGACTGCTCTATGTTAAAATCTTCTAAGTAGTCTCATCTACACTTTTGTTAATCTGAAGTTGCTTAGAAGTCATCTGTACTACACTGTACACAGCTACCTCCCTAGGTAGGGAAATGTAACTATACTTACTACAACTGTTTCAGGAGGAATTGAAAAGCAGTGCTTTCTTTTTCCCTACTTTGAATTTCAAACAACTTGTCTGGAGTAAGGGAAGCATGGAAATATTGCTGGTTTTCTGCTTGATGATCCTACACATGTCTCCTGCGCTGATTTGCTATGCCCTTGGTGTTATGATAGTTGTCCTTCAACGCTGGATAGCTTTAACTTACCATGACAGACTTCTACTAAAGTCTTCTCTGAAGTAATATTTTCCTCTTCAGAGAATACACATCCAGCATATTCCCCAAAAGGTTAGCTGTGACCTGGTTCTAAGAAGTAGCCATGACTAACCTGCTCTAAGAGGTGCTCTACATTACATGAAATTCTGTTAGTAACTCCCGCCATGGTTTCTCTCTATTAGTCTGCTTGCAGAACAGGGACTGCAAGTCTGGGAATTACATTATCAAAAAGGCTTGCCACCATAATCCTGGGTTTAATTTTGCCAAGGAGAAGAAAGTAATGTAAATTTGGAAGGCATGAAAGAAGCATCAAGATTATGTCTCAGTGGACTGTGGCTAGCAATCACCAGCCTATCGACATTAAGATTTCTTCATCAGCTTCTGGGTGTGCTCACAGGGTTTGGTGCAGTGCATAATCAATCAGGACCAATGGTTTACCATGGTTCAAATGCTTCTTGATTTTCTAAGTGATAGGTGGCCTCCCTAACCTTATCTTTTCCAGGCCTTAAGGTTTTCTACATCCCCCATATTAAGCTACTTCTTGTTTCAAACACAAGAAGCAAAACTGATGTGGAGCCTCTGAAAGAAAAGGAATGCAAACTTTGTCTCCTTTGAAATCCATCTGCAGGTAAAAGTTGGAGTTCAGAACCAAGGACCCCAAAACAAAAACAACAACTACAACAAAAAGGTGATGCTTCGTGATCAAATCCAGACCTGTTCACACAAAGTGAGTTTATTTGGAAATGGATGACATTACAAAGGAGAAAAAAGAGAGAGAGGGAGAGAGAGAGAGCGTGCAGAAGGACAGAAGGAAGGAAGGAAGGAAGGCAGGCAGGCTGGTTATTTATTCATATTAGCGATATCTCCATCACAGCTAATCATCGCCACGTATTGAACACTCTCAATACATGTAGTAGACATCAGGATCATGAGCACCATAAGTCACTAAACTTTCCACAAGGTGTGTTTGCTACTGTAACTTTCCAGATGGTGAAAATAAAGAAAATTAGAAACATAGGGTGATATGAATAGAAACTGACAGAACCACATTTACCTTATCTTAAAAAATGTATTCAAAAGGGAGAGAGAGAGAGACAGAGAGACAGAGAGAAAGACCTCCCACTGACTGGATCATTCTCCCAATGACCACAAGAATGTAACTAGGGTTGCAAGTTGAAAGACACCAGCTCAATCCAGTTCTCCCATGTCATAGCAGAAACCACCGGAGGACTTCCCAGGGCCCACATTAGCAGGGAATGGGTCAGGAGAAGAGGACAGTTTTAGAGTTTGGTATGGAGTGTTGTGTGACTGCATGTGAAATGCCTGCCCTGATACAGCCAAATGTAAACCTGGATCTTTCTGAGTGCACAGCATCTGCTCAGTCTGTCCTCCCTGCCAACACATAACTGTCCCCAGGCTGTAGGACAAGCTGTCTATCTATTGCCCAATAAATGGCAATTTCTGACTTGCTCAAGGCAGAGTTAATATGCAAGATTGTTTAATCACGGAGGTAAGGAAATGAGGAAAGGAAATGGTAATAAATGTTCCTGGCCAAACAGGTGGCGATGCCATGGCTTTAGAGGACACACCAAAGGACAGGTAAAAGCAGTATGTGCCTCTGTTACACAAATTACAAAAATAAAATTAAAAATGGTGTTACAGGAACAATCCCTACGGGTAAGTCTGTGAACGGCTGACATTTAGGAAATAGAATTCAGCACCTGTGAGAGGGCTTGCCTCACGAATGGAAAGGATGTTTCTTACCAGACAACTGTGCTGGGGTTCAGGCGAATCTCAGGTCTGACAGTCGAGACCTGAAGTGACAGTAAAAGCTGCCAGCAAGGGGTTAGACAGCACGCCATGCTCAGCTACACCCCAGTCAATACTATACTGCACAGTTAACTCAATGACCTCCAGAAACATCATGTTCCTGGGAGTAAGAGCACTACCACCAGCGCGAAGCCAGTGTCTACATGCACTGCCAAGGTGAGGGTATTCTCAGGAGAGCTGCCACATACAGGATATTGACAGAGGCCAGGAGTGCTGGGATGTGCCAGGCTGGAAGGAAGAGGGAATCCTTTGCAGGTCACTTGTTGGCTGATGGCAGGGCTTGCTTTTGGGGCTTGGTTCTCTTTAACTTAATCAAGCTTTAGAGAAATGGAACACATTTCTGTAACTATCAGCTACTGGAAGCTTTGCGAGAACTCTTCTTCTAGTATTCAAAATATTCTTTGCTTTTCTTACTGCCCTGGTCCTCAGATCTCTTGGGAAGATTATGTGTGATGCCCCCTAGATTATTCTGTGGCTGGATGAAGGAATTGTTATATATATATTTGTGTGTGTGTGTGTGTGTGTGTGTGTGTGTGTATGCTAATACTATTCAGTCACACACACAAAAAAATGAAAATCTGGTCTTTTACAACAAAGCAGACGCAATTCAAGACCCTTTTGCTTAGTGAAACAAGGCAGATTCAAGAGAGACAAATATGTTTTCTCCGAGTTGTGGTTACTAATGCCCAGAATACAACGTGAATATAATACATATGAGCAAGATTGACATTTTGAAATCAGATTATAGTTTGTAGCCCTTGTCTGTATTCCTGAGGAATGGTGATTTTTCCATTTACTTATTGAATTCTTTACTTATTGGAGGCTTAAGCTTGTGATTATAAAGTAAATTGAAACTGTGCCATTGCAAAAGTTAAAAGAAAAATAAGAAATCAGGAGGAAGGATGGAACTAAGAAGTTTGGGGTAGGATGATTCATCACGTTCCAACTTTTTCATCACGTTCACAAGTTTGTGAACAACAGAGAATAATAAACCAAGGTCCCAACTGAACTCATTCAGGTGGTACTGTTTCTGAAAGAACAGCAAGGGCACTACGTGACATTGAAAGCTCCTGCATTCAGCATCTTCCTCCAATACAGAGAGTGAGAAAGAGAAGAGTAGAGAAACTGCAGCTATCACAATATGTTGAACACCTAATATACACCCATAGATTCTACGTCTATCATGAACTCACCCAGACATGCATAAAGGAAAATAAACATGGAAATAAATGAGCTAGTTTGGGGCAGTGCCTTTTCCATGGACATTCTAAAGTGAAGCCAAATAATTCTTTTTTTAAAAAGTAATAATTACATACTTTTAGCCATAATGTTAAAGGTTAAGATACTTCTGCTGATTTTAAGATTACTTCTTTACCCAAGACAGATAAATAAAAGTCAGTTTATAAAAGAATGAGTATTTGTTGAGTGCCACATGAAGATACTTTATACACATTCTATCATTTAGCCCTTACGGAAATGCCGTGATGCAGGTATTTATATTTCAAAATTATAGGAGCAAGGAGACCCAAATATCCATGGGCTTACAAAAGATACAGCTTTATTTCTCCACTAAGAAACAAATAGAGGAAGAAAGAAGAGGAACACAGAGAGATATACACGCCTAGGGTAATCCAGAGCGAGCTAAGGTAGATTTAAGGAACACATTTTTTTTCTAAGTCTCCCAGATGTTGCCATTTCCAGCTATGGCCATTTCTTAGATGGTAAAAACTGGAAGATGAAAAAATGTACAACCAGCACCGTTTGTTAGGCATTTATCTGAAAGAAGTGGCATACATCATTTGAACTCTCCTGTTAGCCAGCATCTGTTGATAGGGTCACTCTTGTCAACAAGTCATAAAGCCCATGTCTGGAAGAAACATACATTTAAGACATGGGTATACGGGGCCAGGAACGGTAGCCTAGCAGCTAAGGGCCTTTCCTTGAACGCACCGGGATTCCAGATGGGTACCAGCTCTAATTCCAGCAGCCCCACTACCCATCCAGCTCCCTAAGCAAGCGTGGCCTAGGAAAGCAGTTGAGCATGGCCCAAAGCCTTGGGACCGTGCACCTGTGTGGGAGACGCAGAAGAGACTCTGGGCTCCTGGCTTTGGAACGGTTCAGTTCCAGCTGTTGCAATCACTTGAGGAGTGAATCATCAGACAGAAGATCTTCCTGTCTCTCCTTATATTTCTGACTTAGCAATATAAATAGATAAATCTTTAAAAAGATTTTTGTATAGGGGAGTTCACTGAGATGGCTATACCAGGACTCTTTGTGAAGCTAATGTAGTATAATCTCACCCTCACTCCTGCCAAATTTTCTTTTGTGAGGAGGGGACGTGAATAGGGGGTAAAAACTATTCCTTTTCCTTTCTTCATAAAACTTCCATATATTGATCTGAGCTGTGTAGGTAAACACTATGAGCAAAATAAACAGTGGGCACAAACGCCGAAGGAAAATTCATTCCTCCCATCTGGAAATGCTTTTCTTCATTTTCATAAATGAGGTCTAGAGAGGTTACGGCGCAAAGTGTATCAGGGTTTGGGTTGAAATTAGCACCTGGGGCTCTACCTCTCAGGCACTTTTGACGATAAGGATTCTAATAAATGAAGTATGCATATCTTCTAAAACTGTATTTTCTCCTGGCGTTTATTTTTCAAGAGAAATGCTGTACATTCTAGATACTACAATGTAATTGGCTGCATCATTTTTAAAAGCGTCTGTTCAGATGACCTTGGGAGACAAAGTGAAAGTGAAAGGGAACATGTGAGGTCCAGCTGCCAGCTGACTTGACAGCCAGTTAGCCCGGGCAGTGCCACTCCCAGAGCCAGGCAGAGGTTAACAGCACAGATGCAGTCAGAGATGTGACGGAATGAGGCTGTGAACCCTGTGCCAGTAACTCACAGCAAAGGTCTGCAGGTAGAAGACGAAGGGTCTCCTCATCAATTAGCCATGGCAGCTCATTTTTATAAAATTGTCAAAAACGATTATTAAATTTCACATCTTAGTTTGCTTGGGGGGGAGGATGTCAAACGACACTAAAGGTTGTATTTTAAAAAGCACAATTTAGCGTAAACTCCTGCCCCAGCATCTCATCAAACTGGCAGCGAGTTTCTGTACAATTTAATCCATGTTTTTTTTTTTTCATTTTTCTGACTCTCAGCCCAGGTATTTCGTCCCACTAATTGTTAATCTCACAGGTTGCAAAAACATCTAGAGAGCACTTTTATAGTTTTGATTTAGTGCTCATCAAAAATAGCCTCATTATTTGAATCTGAGTGTAAAATTCTATTTATTCAGCTTATCAACTTTAGATTGTGCATTTCTCCAAACTGAATTCCATGATGAATTATTATACTCAAACTTTACTACTTACCTATGTCTAATTCATACTAAATTAAGAAATCATTTTTTGTTAAATCCAAGGGAACTCAAAGTATTCTACTTTTAGGTTTTTGGTTTTCATGATTGGAAGATTCAGAGTTCCAATTATTTTCAGTTCAATTCACTGTGGATAAGATAAATCTTAAAAGTTTGTGTTATTATAAAAATCTTTAAGAATACCATAGTTATTTGTTGTCAAACAGGAAGAGTTCAAAAGGCCTAGCCCAACATTTTTCATGACAACTAAGATGATGATGCCACAGATACCACTGAGTATACGCTCTCATGAAAATCATTCAGGCATAAAGCTATTCACAGTTGTATTACCTTGCATGTTTTATACTTTGCAATGTGATAATCAACAACTGCTTTCTGTCTTACTATGACTGACTAAAGTAAATGAATGGTCTGATTTTAGCAACAATTCACATAATCCTGTGCTTATCTTTCATTTGCAAAGAGTTGTATCTCATTTTAAAGCTTCATCTATTCCACTTACTGTATCTGATGGGCACCACAAAAGCTTGTAATTTGATTATAAGAAAACTGACTGTCCCACAAGTCTCAGATTGACAACACTGGAAGAAGTACATCAACAAGTTGTGTGGGCTTATAGACTGGCTGTATGACTCTCAGCCCAGGTGTTTTCCTGAAGAAGGCTGATTCTCAGGGAGAGGCAAGATCACTATTCTCCATTAATTTCTTTAGGAAACTTCTAGTGGAAAATGTAATTGATAAATATGCTCTCTGTAGTACACAGTCACTGACCAGCTGTCACTGAAACAGCTGACAGAAGTTAACTGAAAGTCGTCCTAATCTCCTACAGTCTCCCTGCCATCATAGTGTTTTGCACAAAAAACACACATTTTGTTTTCCAAATTCAGATATGTTCAATCATGTCCAATAATGGTAGGGCAAAAAAATGACATTCAAAGTTTAGATAACTCATTGAAATAACAAGTCAGTAGTTAGCATGTGTCCTTAAAGAATACAGAAAACTTTTGTATGATTCTAAAATGAAAACATACGCATGAATGGCATTCCTCAGAAAAATTTTAACTTGCGTACCTGCTTTCTTATTCTAGCCAATTTCTGAGGGGCTTGTATTTTTATGAGGATGGTAACAAAAAGTACATTATGCAATGAAAACACAAAAGCAATATAAATTTTTAGAGCCATATAGAAATGCACAAAGTTGGTGATACTCTGGAATAAACTGAATTTAAACAAAACAATTCCCATGCTGCCCAAAATAAAGAAAGAAAAAATGTTGTTAGACAGATGGACACAGATATGGAAGATGAATTGTGAATGTGAGAACTGGGTAACAAGCTGGCATGCAGTGGCATACACTGTGGAAGCAGGAAAAGCGATCAACCCAATAAAAAGCTTATTATGCTGACCGCTACCGCATCGACACTCAGGCACATCCCCTCTCCCCCTGCTCTGTCCACCTGGCTTATCTCCCAGGCTTCTTGCCAGCTGTCTTCCTTTACTTTCCAACCAGACCGGCATTGGGGAAGAGGAAGTAAGAGGTAAGATACATCTCTCTTTCTCTTTCTCTGCAGAAGCCATCTCCAGTAGGAACACCTTGCCCCCCCCCCACAAGCAGGGCCAGCAGCTTCTAACACTCCACTGCCTAAGCTCTCACCACGATTACAGGGTCCTCCTGACAGCCTTGGCCATGTGCACCAATTACTATGCACATCCCTGCTTCCCTTCCATTCCAGACATAGGAACAATCTCCCTAAGTAGCTAAGCTTGGGTTGCCTTTTAAGCTCTTTAACATTTTTCTTAGGGGTTCTGTAATTCTTTGTCTTTAATGTATTTCCATGTAGCAGTGCTGTCTCCTGACTGCATAGTAACTAATGCTCATCCTTTCTGCTGTAATCAAGTCTTTGAATTTGCAATAGATATTATCATTCCTATTGATGAGATAACGTAACTGACTTGCCTTATTGATCAAAAAATTTCAGAAGATGTACCTGTATCCTTTTTTTTTGTTTTGTTTTGTTTTTTTGTTTTTTGTTTTTTTTTTTTTAACATACTGGTTACTCAAAACGATGTACCTGTATCTTAAAAGAATTTCTCAGGGAAGATTACAAAATAAGCTTTTAAGAAATGCTGTTTTGTGGTTTCAATAGCTACTAATGGGGGAGAAATGTACATTTACAACTCTAAGAGGAAAAAAAAGTAGTTCAGCCAAGATCTAGTATAAAGACAACTTAGGGATATCTTAACTTTCTCTGCCTATATTTTATTTTTATATTAGTGTGATATATATTTAAAATATCTGTCAGAATATGTTTAAAAACTTTTTAAAGAAATAAAAATATTACGAGTAATAAAACCTGATAAACTCACTTCTGTTTCTATGAACTTGATTTTTCTTGTACACACAAATGAGATGATGTTAATATTTAACTTTCTGAGTCTGGTTCATTTTACTTATAGTATCCTTTAGATTCATTCATGTTATGAAAAATGTCAAGATTTTCCCCTTTGTTTAACTCTAAATAATAGTCGATCCTGTATACATTCTGTATCTTTTCTTCATGTCATCACTGATGAACACATAATTTATTTATACATACAGATACTGGAATAAGGCTGCAGATGTCTCTTCAGAAACCAATTTTATCTCTTTTGGATGTATATTCAAAAGTGGGGTTATTGTAATATACGGCAGTTCTATTTTGGGGCATGGGTGGGTATTCACATTGTTTTTCTCCATTTTCTCATCAACACTGATTTGTACTAATTTGAGGGACAGAGAAACAGGGAAATGAGACTGATAGCAGAACTGCCCTCCACTAGTTTTCTGCTCCAAAGCTCTCGAAGGCCAGAGCATGGCCAGGCTAGTTCAGCAGCCAAGAACTCGGTGGGGATCTCCCAAGCGTGGTATCAGAAGTTAACCCCTTGAGCCATTGCCCACTGTCTCTCAAGGTGTGCATTGGTAGGAGGCTGCAATCAGGAATCATAACTGGAATTGTGAGTTGAGCCTAGGATCACTGCTGTGGGCTTTGCAGGGATCTCGACCGGAATCTCAGCTGATAGGTCAAATGACTGCTCCTCTATTCATTCTAACAGGTATACAAGAATACTTCATTACATTTTCCTGTTTCCTAGTGATGTACAGCTCCTTTTCATATTCTTGTTGGTCATTTCTGTATCTTCTTCAAAGTCATACCAGTGAGATCCACTTTTGATTTTCATAATAGTTTTATTTGTTTAGGTTTATCAAGTTTTGCAGTGAATTGTGTCCATTTTTGCATATTTTGGATATAAACACGTTTTTAGATAGTGTGCACATATTTTTTTCCTCTTCTACATGACTGGAGATTTCCTCTTTATGCAAAAACTTTCTAGGCTGATGTAGCATCAAATGTTCAATTCAAGTTTAGCTGACTCTGCTTTCTCTATTATATTAAAATTGTCCAATTTCAGAGAAATTCTCATTGATGTTTTATTCTACAAGTTGTATGTTTTCAATACATGTTTGCTTGACTATGTTGTGCAGTATGAGGTTATGATTTCAGGGTTTTGAATGTGGTTACCCACCACTTTTACCACCACATATTTAAATGTGTTCCCTTCCCCTAGTATTTGTTCTTGGTTCTTTACTTGAATACTAACGGACTGCTTATGGTTTATGAGTGAATTAATTTGGTGGTTTTCTACACTCTTCCATTAGTATATGTGTCTATTTGTATGTCAGCACTGGACTATTTTTATTACTATAATGTTAAATGTACTTCAAAATCAGGATGTATGAGTCTTCTGATTTGGTCGTCATGTTAACACTGCTTTAATTGTGAGATATTACTTTTTGTGTGTGTGGCTATGCATGAATTTTAAGATTGATTTTACGTTTGTGTGAAAAATACCAGTAATTTGTGGCATAGGGCTTTTACCAAATCAATAAGATGCTTCAAGCAGAAATGATACTTTGTTAACATTAATATTTCCAATCATTTGTGTCTTCATAAATCTCCTTTATCTGTATTTTTTTTAGTTTTCAGTGTAAAGATCTTTCAACTCGTTTACTAAGTCTATTCCTAATGTTTTTATTGTTTTATGATTATAGTTATTTTTTTTCCAAACTTATCATTGAGAGTGTTCAATGTTAATTGATAGAAACATGAAAGTCTTTATCTTTTGGATTATTCAATATTTCAAAATTCATTTCCAACATACAGATAGAAAGTATGTTCCCATCTACTGCTTCTCTCCTACAAAGTCAACATTAGCAAAAGTTTCAGAGCAAGGAGCCAGGAACTCAGTCCAGGTCTCCCCTCTGGGTTACTGGAACCCAGCTGCTGGAGTGTACATTCCTATCCCTCTGGGTTCATGCTAGGAGGAAGCTGAGGTCAGGATAGAGGAGCAGGAGTCTCACCATGTACTCTGACGTGGCTCATGCGCTGCCTAACCAACATTTTACCCACAACGGCTAGTGTCTACTTCATACAACAGATTTTTGCATTGCATTGTGATTTCGTAGCTCATGATTTTACTGAATTTGTTTATTAGTTCTAACAGCTTTGGGTGCAGTCTCTGATGTTTTCTAGATATAGGATTATGCCATCTGCAATTAGACATAATTTTATTTCTCCCTTTCAGATGAAGATACACTCCCTTTTAAAAAAATCTTTTAACAAGAACTTCGAGTAATACACTAAAAAGAAATGTGAAAATATGTACTCTTCTAATGTTCCTGATCTTAAACCAAAGCCTTCCAGGGCCCTGCACAATAGCTTACTGGCTAAAGTCCTTGCTTTGCCTGTGTAGGATTCCCTCTGGGCACCTGTGTGTTGCATTATGTTCCAGCTGCTCCACTTCCCATCCAGCTCCCTGCTGTGGCCTGAGAAGACAGTGGAAGACAGGCCAAAGCCTTGGGTCCCTGCACATGCATGGGAGACCCAGAAAAGGGTCTTGGCTTCAACTTTTCTCTCCATCTCTCCTTTTCTCCATAAAAATGACTTTCCAATATAAATAAACAAACAAATAAATGAATAGTCTTCTATTTTTACGATTGAATACATTGTTAGTTGAGGTCTTCTGATAAATGACATTTATTACTTTGAGTTAAGTTCATCTACACCTAATTGTTCAGAATATTTACCGTGAAAGAATCTTGAATTTGAAAAATCTTATTCTGCAGCTAATGAAACACCCTTACAATTTTAATTGTTTAATTCTGCTATTGTGACATATCACATTCATTGACTTAAATATGCTGAACTGTCCCTTCACACCACAGAGAGATCTCACTTGCTGAAAAATTTATAGAAAACTCATGAATTCACTTTTTAAGAAGCACTATTTTGCAAGGAAAACCAGTTGTTTTCCAATAAACATGGAAAGAACCAGCATAACTTTCCCATTATTTCTCAAGCAAATGTTTCTGGCTTGAAGTTTCACATGTGGCTGTCTTCTGGTTTTCAAATGGACTCTGTCTTTGTGACTTTTATGGGGATGAAGAAACTATTCCCAAACTTATTTGTGTGGGTGTTAGTAAGAGGTATTAGTTATTTGAAACGCAGTTCAATTTACACTGCTTTTCCTACTAGGTAGAGTGGTTTTAAAACAAAGAGGAACCCAATAGGGTCTTCTATAACTTAAGCTCAGAAGTGACATGGCACCTGTTCTTCTGCACTTGATGCTCGCAGACATCAACCCCAGTTGAAAGCATAGTAAGGACTGCAAGGTACAAAGCCCAACATCCTCACATAGAAATCATACAGAATCACTGATTAAGCACCTCAAGATCTGAGTCTTAACAAAGACATTTGTAGAAGAATTCAGGGGAAAAAAAAAAACCTTTTCCTTAACGCCACTAAAGAGCTGTGTTAAATAAGATGACCACATTTTTGACTTATTGTTTACCTGGGCGATATTAGATATCCCCTGATTGCTTCTCATCCTTGAGAGACACAAAGCAATAGTATGCGTGAGTATCAGAGAGGAATTGAAATTCTTAAATCTTTTAGACACTCTTTTTCTATGTTTTTGGGCACTTTCAGTAGTTTTACCAGAAAGATCTATTCACTCTTATATTGAAGTTAAGACAGTTTACATAATTGAAAAGGTTGAATAGAGTAGATCATTGTAGTTACACCTTTGAGGTACCACATTCTCAAATTCTTGTCAAAGCCTGCATTTGTCTTCTGGGGATCCATGAAATAATTTTGCTCTTCAAGGGCTTATGAACCTTCTTTTGATGTTTTCCTTAATAATTTTCTATATGCTTCAAGATAGAACATTGCAGTGAGGTAGCTCCGAGGCTTAACTGCACACCAGGGGCAACAATTCATACATGTTCTTTATTCTACCACAATGAGGCTGGGGGAAATGATGTAGTGTAGAATTACAAGCAGAATTTTCAGCTAACCATGCTACACAGACAGCATGACTCTGACCTGTTTATCTCCTTAAATACAATGGTGGGGAATCCTATATGCACAAAACTGTATCATGGAAAATAAGGATAATAAACAAAGAAAAAATAAACAAATCAATATTTTTCAGTGTGTGTCCAGTCATGAGGAACAAATAAAATTTTAAAACCAGGGTCATCATCAAGAGAATTAGCACAAGCAAAAGTAGTTGTCTGTTGTATTGTAATGCTCAGAGCTAAATACCTGAATGGAACAACTGGTTCAAACACCTGCCTGTCCCTCCTTGTTAAGAGCTTTCTTTTTATTCCCTGCTTTATTGATTTTTACTTGCTCATCACAGATCACTTCATCGCCTTCTGATTTGTTTCTCCTACTGACTTGGAACTTTTTATAGGTGTTTCATTACTGTTGGCAATTGCTGGCTACTGACCAAATATGATATGAATATGGAAGTGAAAATTTTCATACCACTTTAGCTGAACACTGGAAATGCAACTGCATACGCCTCAAATTAATTCAAAGAATGGCATTTAGATCCCAGCTCTAAGCATCTGCCTGGGCTGCCCTGTACCTAGGCAACTGTTACACTGCTGAGGGAAAGGCAGCCAGTAGCTGGAGGGATTTCTGGGCATGGTTTATGCTAAACTTGTGTTAACTACACCAGCATGCCAGCATAGTTTCTTCTATTTTTTTTAAAGATAAGATACAATGCAGCATGCATATCTACTTCCAAATCAAAGATGGACACCCCATGAAACTGTTAAATATATCTTGACAACAAGATGTTGCAATGACTGCCATTATCCATATCTGCAATGTCAGGATAGACTTAAATAGCAGAAGGATGGTCTTACAACTGTTACGAAGGACTATGCTATTGAAATAATATGGGGGAAATCGGTGGAAGGTGGGATCTGCACAAAGGGTGAGGGAATTCTGACATCCTTTGAAACTGTATCATAAAATTAAAAGTTAAAAAAAATGGGACAGCAGGGAACTCCTGGCCAGGACACCACACCATGGACCCCAGACCAGGAGGCTGCAGCTTGCTAGGGGAAGGAGTGGCAGAGGACATGACTGATGAGAGGGAAAGAATAATTTATTTGTTCTTCTACAAACTGGGGCACTGCACACACAGGCAGGAATGGGAACTGAGATGGAATGGTTTAGAGGACAACCTGAGCACATGTCTGTGTCAGGCCAAGGCACCATCCCATGTAGGAGACCTGGGCTAGGCTAAACAGCATCATTCCCTGCTGGCTGGTATGCACAGCATCTGGAGCTGGCCACAGGCATGGGAGAATTTTGGAACTTTCCAACTAGTCCATAGCTCCCTCTGGCTGCACATGGAACAGAGCCAGAGGTGGGCCATCCCAGGTAAGGCTACAGTACCCCCTGGTATTTGTGTGGACCAGATATGGGGCCAGGCTAGGCTGGGCCAGGCCTTAGTATCCTTTGAAATACATGTTGGTATTTAATATTGGACCACATCTGGCTGGGCTGGACTGGGCTGAATTACCCACCATTGAGGGCTGTGGGTGAGCCAGGGAAAGCAGGGGAAGCCCCTGGGGCCCTGAACCCACATGGGAGACTAGAGAGAAGCTCCCAATTCCTGGCTTTGGATTGGCAAAGTTCCTGCCACTGTGGCCATTTAGGCAATGAGCTAGTAGATGGAAGATCTTTCTCTCTGTGAATCCCTCTTTTCAATAAAAAATAAACAAATCCTAAAAACGAATCCTAAAATCTCTTTATGTTGGGACCAGCATGGCACATTCATCCTGTCAGTGGTACCTGCATCTGAAATGGGCATTGGTTTATTTCACATCCACCTCCCTGCTGATGCTCCAGCAGGGCAAAGGGGGCGGCAGAGGACTGCTCAAATTGTTGGGTCCTACGAGGTTTGTATGTTATGAAATCTTACAAATGAAATCAAAATACAAGAGAAAAATGTCTTCAAATTATAGAATACAAATCTACACATACATAGGCAAAATACACATACATATGTAAACCTTGTAAGTTCTAGTGAAACAGCTCTTTTATTTATTCATTTGATTTATTTGAAAGACAGAAAACAGAAAAAAGTCCTATCTTCTGGTTTGTCTCTCAAATGTCTGCAACACTTAGGGCTGTGCCATGCTGAAGTCAGGAGGCGAGAGCTCTGTGCAGATCTCCCATGCACGTGGCAGGGCATGACCTTCTAGAGCCATCATCTGTTGTCAGCCAGGGCATGTATTAACAGGAAGCTGGAATCTGGAGAGACCCAGGGGCTGAACCCACGCACTTGAACCTGGGCACTTCCCCACAGAATGAGGGCAGTCCAAGCAAATATATGCCTCTAGAAAAATTCGCAGTTAATTTTCACTAGGGGTATAAAGTTAAGAGTGCCAGAATATTACTACTGAATTGCTTCTTCTAATCACAATATTAGAAACACAAGTATCCAGGGCCACTGCTGTGGAGTGGTGAGTAAAGCCGCTGCCTATGGTGCCAGTAAACCAGACTGGCATCATTTCAAATGCCCAGCTGATCCACTTTTTTTTTAGCTACTTTCTAATACGCCTGGGAAAGCAGATGACCCAACTACTTAGGTTCCTGAAACTATGTGGGCAACGTCCAAAGAGCTCCTGGTTCCTGGTTTTGGAAACGCTCTTCTGCAGCCACAGAGACACCTAGAATGTGACAGAAGAGCCCACTTGGCCTCTCCCTGACTCTATCTCTGTAGCTCTGCCTTTCAAACAGATAAATCTTAAAAACAAGTAACACAAATATTCATCATTCAGGATTCATTGCGTTTTTTTTTTAAGGTTTGTTTATTTTATTGCAAAGGCAGATTTGCAGCGAGAAGGAGAGACAGACAGAAAGATCCTCTGTCCACTGCTACACTCCCCAAGTGACCACAGCGGCTGGAGCTGAGCTGACCCAAAGCCAGGAGCCTGACTATATGTCTGCATAAATTCCTTACAAACAGAAATGAAAAACATTTCATTTTTTTCAGTTATCCTAAAAGAGTTTATCTATTGTATTTTGATTTTGAGCATTTAAAAATAATCTATAATCATTTTGATAAACCTTAATTAGATCATCTTGAAGATGTGGGCTGATTGTCTATTAGATTATATAATAATTGTAACAATGTTCAACCACAAATGGATTTACATAAATTAGGTTTCAATAACAGAATATAAATTTGAAAGATTTACCATTACATTGTATAGTTTTACATAAATGAAGGTCAAACGTTTGTTAGTGAAATTTGACTATTTCAGATGCAACTATTACGACATTGCTAAATAACTGTCTTACATTACTTGCACTTTGTGAGGCAGGAGGTTTGATGCTACACCCAGTAAGCTTTTCGGTTTCACGGAGGAATTCCACCTGTGAGCTCTCTCCACCCTGGAAGCCCTGCAGCTGCGCAGGCAGCACTGCACTGCTGAGTCCTTTTTTTTTTTTTTTTTTCCCACAGCAGGATTTCCAAAGACCATGAGAAAAACGTGCATTCTGGAGCGATCATTTTATTGAATCTGTCCTTATAGGGATACAAATTTGACACAGGTTCAGTTTCTACCTAGCCTTGGCCTTCAGCCATTCTCTATTAAGTTTCTTTCTCAGTCTGTGATAATGTGGGTCCACATAAGGTTAGCAGTAAGAATCTCCTCCAAGAAGCTTGGAGGGCATCTGGCCTCAAACTGCTCCCAGCTTGTAAAAGAAGGAACTTGAACCTTCTTGTCCTCATAGGTTAATCATGACTTCAGATTCGACAGGAAGTCTTTAAAGCATTCAAGCTGGCTTTCGTCTTATTTGTTTTCACTGCGACAGACTATGTAGTTTGCACAAACAGGATGTCCAGTCTCTGTTTTAAGACTGCTGTATTTACCCCATGTTCTCCAGGGATTCGTGTTGAATAGAGATATCTGTAAACAGCACAGGAATTGCGCAGATGCGAGCTCTGGAATTCCAGTTTCTACTTCCTCCTACTTACCATTTTTCTAATTGAGTGAGGTTTTCTCACACAGGGTAGACAGAAAATTCTAGCTAATAGTTAGACTTCCTGTAATTGACAGAGGCCTAGGCCCAGATGCCAGCCAAGGGCAGGGCATGCATCCTCAAGAGCAACCTAAGGGAAGCAATGCAAGAGCAAACCCAGAAGCGAGACAGAGACAGGAAACACCTGACCCGCATTATGGGTCAAGGCTGGTGGGTGTTCTGCTGTGCATAGATGTGTAAAGAGCCAGTTGTTTCTATGTAGTCTTACACAGAGTCTAATCATCCCTCCATTTCCCCACCCTCACCCCAAAAGGCACATGGTTTGCCACCATTGTTTTGCTTTACCGTGCTCTTTCTACAAAACCAAAAATAAGGATCTTGCAACAGAACTCGTGAAGGGAAATACGCCTTTGGTAACAACTAGTTATTTCCTTCTTTTTATGTCAGGGCAGAATGTTGGAGATGATCATGAGTGTAAGAAGATGAATGACAAATGTAAATAAGTGATAAGAATAATGATTATACAAATAGTAGCAATAAGCCAGAATCTTACTAGCAAAGCTGCTCAATTATGCAGAAACTGTAATTTTTAACTATGAAATTTAATGTTTGATTTTTTAAAGGAAAACATTAACTTAAACAATATAAGCATATTTTCATCTGGTTACCTTTGAAATTTTTTGTCATCTTTTGAGTAACTTTTATAGAAATACTATAACATTTTCAGCTTCAACAAACATTTTTCTCAAAACAGAAACTACCGACTGCCATGTAATTATTAAACAAGACAAAAATAATCTGAAACCATATTATAAATTTTATTATGTAAAATACTTTTGATGGAGGTTCATATGCAATCAAATGTCTTTGCATAAATTAAATATGTATTTGTACTAATGTACTTTACAACATAGCAGCCCAATTATTTCAATTTCCAGTTATTTTCTTATGGAAAGGAGTAGAAACTTATTTTTAATCTAAATACCTTATGCATATCAAGGTCTACTTCCAAGTTATCTAATTTTCTGTTTAAGTATATATTAGGGTCAATTAGAAAACACCTCGTATTCCAGAAAGGCCTACTTTAAAATTCTGGAACATTGAGTTCAGTCTCACCTTTAAGTAGCATTTTGTGCAACAGAAAATTTACACATTCTCTAGTCATCCCCATCCCCCTCTATAAAATCTAAAGTGTTACATTTTACCCATATTTATTATTGATATAAATACTTCACCAAATACACAAAAATCTATTGTTTAAATATGAAAGTTGTTTAACCTGAAGAATTTATATTTTCCGTCTTTTATATTATTCACAGCATTGCATGACATGAATAAAAGAAACATTATGAGTAAGTTCCTAATTCAAGATGGGAAATATACTTATTAATTCTGTAAATTAACCAAAACTTCTTGAGCACCAACTAAAAGCTAGGCTGCTCTGTTTGATAATGAAGGCAGTTGGCAATCCCTGTCCCCACAGGGCTTAAACAGGCTTTACACTGCCACCAATGAATTCCATAGCTTAGACTCTGAGCTTATTCAACATATGAGAGCTGAATGAATGGTGTTTCTTGCTTTTTATTTTTATTACTTGTCAATTCAAATGTGATTTTAATAAAAATGGATTTCTGATTCTACTTATAAAAAAACCCAAGTGACTGAAAATAGCAGTTTCCATTTCTACTTTTTTCTTTTTTTAATTTATTTACTACATAGTCAAGAGGGAGACTGAAGGAGAGAACTCTCCTTACTGGCCACCCAGAAGATCCCTGGTCCGTTCTGAGCCCGAGATCCGGAAGCCAAGTATGGTCTCCCACGGGGGTGTAGGGTCCTAAGGCTTTGGGCCACCCTTAACTGCTTTCCCAGGCCACAAGCAGGGAGCTGGATGGAAGCAGGGCTGCCGGGATTAGAACTGGTGCCCATATGGCATCTTGGTGCATTCAAGGAGAGGACTTTAACTGCTAGGCTACCGAGCTGGGCCCAGTTTTGTCCCTTGTAATGTAAAACTGCAGTGATAAAATAAAATTGATTTATCACTGGAGACAAAAGGCATATATTCTAACATACAAAATATTTCTAGGGACTTATGAAAATGCATTTAAATTTTTTTAAATCCAAGGAATAAACAAATATAGTAATTATGAATAAAAAACAATCCATCGCAGATTGCATTATAATGCATACCTACATTGCCATAAATAATGTTCAACATTTTTCTGGAGGTGAGGTTTGAAAAATGTGAAGTGCCTATACCCATAAAGTTATAATTCAACATTAAATAAAATAGAGACAGCTCTCATTGCGTACTGCTATGGGTTCATGTTCAAGATATTTGTAAACACTAACAATAACACACATGCAAAAAAAAAAACCCTGGTGTATATTTAAACAATACACCACTACGCACAGCTTTCATGCAACAGTATTTTATATGCAGAGGTGAAATAGAAAAGTCAATCGAACATTTTTATGCACTTTTTGAAGTTGATTCCTATATTTAATGTGTCCATGTATAACTCTAGAAGATAGGACAGAAACTGCACCTAATATTAAGTTTTCAGGGAGGAACCACGTGTCTGGTAAGTAAGAATGGGAGACTGAGTTTTTCAGTAAATAGCCTTAAGCACATTTTCAATGTTGTGCCCTACATATTTCAAATAAAACATTTTCAAATAAATTAACGTAGGCTGCGATAATCGGCAATCATTCATTGTATACACTAGTTCACTCACTCTCTCACATGCAGCATCAAGCAACAAGTCTCTTAAAAAATACAATTATCATTATCTATGTGCCATGCAAGTATGTTCTTTCTAGAATTAAAACACATGATGTTTCCAAGAAGTTCCAAGTTGGGTCTCACTCAATCAAGAAATGACTAGACAATCTGCAAAGATGTATACATTCAACTGCCTTAGGAATCTGAGTTTTCTTTGCTGAAGAACCTATCCACTTTCTAGATTTTAACATATGAATTCTTCCCCCATCTTTACTTCCTCCTGATTTCACCAACTACCAAACCTTAGCACTGCAAAGAAGAGGTCTTACAGACATCAGGTTCAAACACATCTGCTTCGTACAAGCACCATGACTTTGCCGCCCTCATGGCTTTTCAGTATTTCATCAACTTCCCATTGCCAATCAGTGAGTGCAAGTTTTCTTTTCTAAAAATGTTTTTTTTTTTTGGTGACTACTTTTGCCCCCCTCTTTTTTTATCTTTTGTGTCTTCCTTTTTGAAATGCTGTACCCTCTTGTCTATGCTCCGACCACAGTCTCTAGCTGACTCTCCAGATATGGTTCTGTGGGTTGGTTGCTCAGATACAGCCAATGAGAGCCACCTGTCATTAAGTAGATGTCTCAGTATATCCACTTCTCCTTTTCAACCGACACTTTTTAAAATTAAAAACAAAACAAACAAATTTCCAAGATAGCCTTTAGACACACAGTGTCCTAAGATGAGATCAGTGGCATGTTTTCCTTTAACAAATAATTAAGTGGATGAGGTGCAGAGAAGTAATTTAAATAAAATAGCAGAGTGTATTTAATAGAGTATTACAGATAGAAATAGCCCAATGGAAAAATATATGGTAAACCATTAAAACTCATGATCAGGGTGTGGTCTTCTGACGCAGAGCTTACTGCGCTGCTGGCACGCTGGTATTCCATGTCAGAAAGCCTGGGTTCCAGCTCAACCCCTGCTCCCAATTTCAGCTTCCTGCTAATGCAGACAGGGTGGCAGCAGGTGGTGCCCAGGTTATCGGGTTTCTGTCACCCATGCCCAAAACCCTGATAGCAGCTGCTCTCCAAGCAGCACCCTGTCCCAGGTCCCAGAGCTGCAGGGCTTTGAGGCATGCAGCAGCACATAGGAGGCTGCCTGCTCTTGCATGCTCTCTCTCTGACACCCAAACTTTAACCAAAAAAAAGTCAAAAATATATATCTTTATGAAGATAATTTAGACAAAACAATTCCTATATAGAGTATGAATTAATATAACCATATTTCTTCAAATATAAGTAAAATTTACATCCACATAATATTGAGATATTACACATTTTTAAAATCTTTTTTCTGTACCAGCTTCCAAACTCGCTGTGTCACTATTATCATCAAGAAGATATCGCTATCACCATCCACTGTCTGAAGTGCCAAAGGATTGTTTCCTTGTAGCATTTGCATCTTTCTTTTTTAGATATGCATTTTCCGATTGTTTTCTAATGGTGACTGTAACTACACTGCCATTCTTCCTTCATTTAACAGTAACTCTGAGGCTCCCCTTGCAGCACAGCAAGCAGAGCCGCCTGCACCCCTGGTGTCCTGACAAAGGAACATCACAGCTGAGACTAATCCTTCATAAACAAAGATGCTGAAACCAGGGAATGTTTAAATTCTGTGTTCCTGTAGATTTTATTGAATGCTTATCAATTATTTTCCTGCTAACATGAACAGAGTTTTGTTGGGTATTAGAATATTTCCTTGTATAAGCTAAAACCCCCAGGCTTCCCCAAATCTTGGTTATAGTCAAAAATCATGATCTAGGTATCCCTATACTCCTACAAGAATGTGGGAGATATCTGGAGTAGGCTGAAACTAAACTTGTGGCTTGGAACCAAGTACAGACAGGCTTAGTCAGTCAGCTTCAGGGCGGGCAGCGATGTGTGAGAAGGAAAATTAGCTGCATGACACGGGAGTTTTCGGGCTATTGGTTAGGCTTTATCAGTGTGGAAACAGTTGACTGAGAAAAGAGGCCCGAGCTGAACGATGAAAATGGTTAATTAGGAATACATAATGGCACAGCCGTTAATAACCCATCATTGATATAAGAGCACTGGAGTTTAGCATCCACCCCTGTTACTTCTAATCACATGTCTTTGGCTAAATTAATCATCCGGTGCCGTCTCCTCTAGTGTAAAACATAGACAGTTACGGGAGATTTTGAGGATTAACCAAGGCAGTATGGCATCTGGTACATCAGGACATGAAGACATGTAACTAATGTTCACAATCATTACTAGAACTAAGACCGCAAAGCTCAGGTTTTACTCAGCATTCCAGCATTTAGGTGTACATGGTAGCCCCCTTAGTATTGCGTTAGATACCAAAATCGGCAGACAGACAAGTGCTTTATAAAAAGTGACATAATATTGGTACATAATCAATACACATTCTCCAGGATCATCTATAAATCACACATGATATCTGGCAAACTGTAACTGTTATGCTAACAGTTATTACAGTACATTGTATAAGGAGTAAAGATAAGAAAAAAATCTGTCCAGGTTCAGAACACATGCATTTTTTTTTCTTCTAGACTAGTTTTAATCTCTAGTAAGCTGAATCCAACAATAAGGAAATTACAGATATGAAGGAGCAACTGTACTATACCAGGGCTGTGTAGTAGCCTACTTGACTCTCACTCCCAGCACTTTCTCCATTTATATACAGACACATCCATATGTATATTATGGCCCACACAGATTTTTCAAGTTCAGACAGCTTTTGAACTAACATATCAGAATCAAGTGGATTACCCAGTGCTCAACAACCTCAATCTTAAACTGGCAAAAAACTTGGAAACCTTACGTTATTCGCAGAATATCTTCTTTTTATAAGGTGCTATGCCATGATGACAGATTCATGCGAATTCTAGGAATGAAGAAATATTTTCCTAGAAGATTTTACGTTAACCAGGATTAAATGACAGTTCTAAGAGAAATATATTTATGTGCAAATTATCAAATTAAGTTTATAATTCATTGTTAAATTTTGTTTTAAAGATTTATTTATTTTTATCGTAAAGAAAGATCTGATTTATGGAGAGAAGGAGAAACAGAAAAATCTTTCAACTGCTGGTTCTCTCCCCAAACAGACAAAATGGCCAGAGCTGGGGTGATCTGAAGCCAGGAGCCAGGAGCTTGTCCCGGTCCCCCTACAGGTGCAGAGTCCCAAAGCATTCGGCCATCTTCCACTGCTTGAAGTGGGGATCTGGGAAATGGAGCAGCCAGGACATGACCCAGTGTTCTCATGGATTCCAGCGCTTTCAAGGTGAAGATTTAGCCAGTAAGCCTCTCTGCTTGGCCCTGATGTTTAATTTTTTTGTAATAGTACTATTATAATTATTCATTTCCTCATTTTCAGTTACTTGAAGACAATTGTGTAAGCACCCAAGACCAAATAAATAAATAAATTAATTAATAAGTAAAAAGAGAGAATAGATAATCTGCAAATAAGAAACTTCCAGTGAATAAATTCACCAGCACTCTCAGGGGAACATCAACATTCCAATCTGTTAAGAAACACAATACCTCGTGTGAGAGACGTGTCCCCTTCCATGAAGTGAAGTGTCCTCCAAATCCTTCTGCAAGCTTCGTGTGCAGATTCAATCAGCTGTGCACAAACATCAGCTGAGAATCAAATCACATCTGTATTAAACAGACATAGGCTTGATATTATAAACAACACAGTATACCAACTATGACTGCTACACATTTTATTTCACACTAATATTCAATGTACAAACCAAAATTATATGAAGTAGTAATGAAGAATTCACCTTTGTCATCACCCTATTGTTCTGACTGTTAAAATCCCGTCAGTATATCTGTCATATGGAATGAACCACCATTTACACTGCATCACGTATTATAAGTAATCTACATGTGATCTGATGCATACAGGAAAAAGTGCTTAGGTTCTATATAAATACTTGACTATCCCTATATAAGACACTTTAAGACCCCGGGATTTTTGGCAACTTCAAGGAAGTTCCTGGAACGAACCTACTGAAGAAAATAACCATAAAATAAATAAATAAAAATTAAAAGAAAACAACTATACAGTCTCTGCCTCCACCCCAAAGCTGTTGTCTCAGAATTTCTGGAATGGTTTTATTATATTTTCAATTTAAAAAAGAAAAGAATAAATCCTTTTCTGATTCTGATACATGTGTTTGGGAACTGCAGTTCCAGAAAGAGAACAAAGTCCCCTGTAATCATCTGGAAGCATTAGCTCAACTCTGAGATCTGAGCATCAGTCCTTACACATCCTCGTTCCTGGGAAAGGTGGCTACAGATGGGGAATCAGGAAACAAACGACTATGCACTTTTCCATCTGAGCATGTCAGAGAATTGTAACGGCACACACTGACCAGTAAACAGCAGGATAGTAACTAATATCCTTTTTTAAAATATATATGTATTTTTTATTTGAAAGGCAGATTTTTTACATACACCGTAGAAGAGAAAGAGTTATTCTATGTGTTGGTTCACTCCCCAAAAGGGTGCAACAGCTGATCCGAAGCTGGGAGTCAGAAGGTTCTTCTGGATCTCCCATGTGAATGCAAGGGCCCAAAGACGTGAGCCATCCTCTGCTTCCTTCCCAGGCCACAGACAGCAGCTGCACGGTAAGTGGAGCAGCAGGAACTAGAAACATGCCCATTTGGGATGCTGGCGCCACAGGCAGAGGACCAGCCAGCTGAACTATTACAGCCATCAAACCCCAGCTGCTTTTTCCTTCTGTTGAATGTTGGTCTTTCCTTGAAGTGAGAGATGGTGACACAGTACGCCAACGATCTCCCATGCACGGTTTAGAATAAAATTCTAAGTAAGGAAAAAGAAAGATAACAAATGGCACTTTGTTGCAGATGCGACCCGGTTAGAAGCTGTGCATGGAGAGTTTCACAAAGGGGCTTCCTCACCCTGCAATCCAGCATGGAGACTCTCCGTCTCTGCCATTCGAGCATGAGGAAGCAAGGGCAGCTTGTACTTTCCACCTTTAGACTTCAGAATTCAAAGCAAGTGTGACTTGTTCTCTACCCTCTTGAACCCAACTTTATGAGACCAAGTCCCAAGTCCCAGTGTGAAAAATTTAACATAGAACTAAGCAGAACGGGGACTCGACACAATCTGTTGAATGAATAAATTTTAAAAACTATAAACTCTGTTCCTACCTAGGTGTTCACTTCTTTTATAACTCCCCCTGTTGAAGTTATTGCTGATGCCAAAGTTTTAACAGACAAAGTTGGCTTTATTGTAGACTAGTACAGCGGGGGAGAGGGGCCAATCTCAGTGAACAACTGTGCTAACAGAGAGCTGGGGAATTTGTATGAGCTTAGGTGACTGGCTCACAGGCCGTCTGTTTGCCGATACTCCCCAAAGGAAAGTAAACATTTCCCTTGTTTCTTCATGGGATGTTACTTTACAATCTGAGACAGACACCCAGCAGCTGTGAGTCCCACCTCCCAGCCCTATCCACTCCCACCATCACCGCCCAAGCACACAGAGAAACTGGGAGCTCAAAATGCTATCTTTCAACAAGGTTACATTTCAGAGAAGACTCTGAATTGGTCCTGAGAGTTGATAAGAAACTTAGGCAAGGGTCCGGCGCAGTAGCCTAGCAGCTAACGTCCTCGCCTTGAACCCACCAGCATCCCATATGGGCACCGGTTCTAATCCCAGGAGCCCCACTTCCCATACATCTTCCTGCTTGTGACCTGGGAAAGCAGTTGAGGACGCCCCTAAGCCTTGGGACCTTGCACCTGCATAGGAGACCAGGAGGAAGTTCCTGGCTCCTGGCTCCTGGCTTCGATTTGGCACAGCACCGGTTGTTGTGGTCACTCGGGGAGTGAATCATCTGATGGAAGATCTTCCTCTCTGTCTCTCCTCCTCTAGTATATCTGACTTTGCAATAAAATAAATAAATAAATAAATAAATATAAAAAATTAAAAAAAAAACTTAGGCAATGGCTAAACACCCTAAAGGGGCAGAGGCAGACTTCACAATTGTAAATTTTCTATAGAAAGCACTCTCTAGGGACCAGCACAATGGCAAAATAGGCTACTCTGCCACCCTGTGGTGCCAACATGCATTGAGAATCGCTTTTTGCCCAAGCTGCTCCATTCCCCACCTAGCTCCCTGCTTATGGGCGGGGGGGGGGGGGGAGCAGCAGTAGAAGGCCCAAAGACATGGGACCTGCACTGCAGTGGGAGACCTGGAATAGGCTCCTGGCTCCTGGCTTCAGATCGCCTCAGTTCCAGCCTTTCGGCCACTTGGGAAGTGAACCAGTGGATGGACGATCTTTTCTATGTGCCTGTCTTTCTGACTGGAAGCCTGCCTTTCCAATAACAATAATGATGAGGCCATCCAGGCCTGGTGAGGTCTTGGTCACACCTTCAGCACTGCCCACCCATTTCCTAACTGATTAAGACACCACCAGTGGGGAACATCTTACCTGTAGGCTCCCGCCCAACAAGGAGGAGTCAGGGAATGCTTAAAATCCCAAGACCCTTCCTCAAACCTTTGGTGTCTCTCAGAAGCACCCCACCTCCCGGCTTTCTCTCCGGAGGTGCTTTCCCCTTCCTCTCCCTTCCCTGCTCACCTGGTCCTTTCGCAAATAAACATTTTCATCTGCAACAGAGTCCCCGCTTTTTTTTTTTTTTCTATACTAAGCTGGGGAAAGAACCCACCGGGCATTTCTGATAACAAGTAAATCTTAAAAACAAAACAACAACTAAAACCTCTCTGGAAAATGGCTGAGGGGTCCTAGAGGCAAGACCAGAGTCTCTTGAAAGGTTGCAATTAAGTGGAGTGAGGGGAAGTTTTCTGAAAGTTCATCTTGGTTACAAACTGATTTTTATCTTTTTTTTTTTCTTTTTTGCAGATTTGCACCACAGAATTCAAACAACTTGCCATTTTTCAGGTTCCACAAGTAGAATTGCTACAACTCTGTTTACTTTTCTAGTTACCCACCTTACACCACGCCTCTTTATACTTAGCGCCACAGTAGACCTAGCAAAAGCACCTCCAGTGACCGACCCGTTCCGCTTCCCCTAGGACGCGTGCGCACTAACCCCGCGCCTTGACGTCACCGAGCGCGCCCCACCCCTCCAGGATAGCAACCGCAAGCGTCCCTGGCAGCAGCGGCCTCTGAGATGCACGAACTTCCGGTTCTCCCAGCAGCTGCGGCTGCCACCTGTCAAGGCCCTGCCGGCCTCCGTCTGCGCCGCGCCCATGGTCCCTGCTGCGGCCCGGGCGGCGGGCCCCGCGGCTCCCACGCGGTGAGCGGGCGATCCCAGGACGATGAAGGCCCCGCACTGCTGCTGCTGCCTTAGGTGCCTGCTGGGCCCGGCCTTCCTGCTGCTCCTGCTGCTGCTGCAGGCGGCCCAGGCCGCGCCGGGTCCAGGGCCTCCGGAGCCACGGCCGCGCACCTCGCCGCCCGGCTCCACCGCGGCCCCGCAGCCCGGCCCAGGCGCGCCCGAGGCGGCCAGGCCGCGGGACCCTGAGGGCGGCAATGGCAGCAGTGCGGAAGTGGCGGGGCAGGCCGGGGCAGCCTCTGTGGGCGGCGGCCTCGCCGTGAGCCCCAGCCCTGGCGACAAGCCCATGACCCAGCGGGCGCTGACCGTGTTGATGGTGGTGAGCGGAGCGGTGCTGGTGTACTTCGTAGTCAGGACGGTCAGGTGAGGCGCAGCCTCCATGGGGCTCCCCGGTCAGGTTCCCATGGCTGATGGCCCCAGTTCGCTTGGCAAGGTCTCGTTTCTCAGTGGGACACCCCAGCTCTCTTCGTGGCCTCCCCCAGCCTCGAGGGGCACCCTGACCCTGTCTGTGATGGACCGTACCCTTTCGTTCACACTGCCTTGAGTTGCTTCAACCCTGCCACTCCGTACAAGTTCCAGTGTGTACACCTGGCTGAGAGTTTGCCCGTTATATTCAGACCGGATTCCTTCCTGTGTAGTAGTTCGTTTAAAACTTCTTTGTTCGATGTGGCCACTTAGTTGCAGTATATATATTTATATGTCTGTATGCTTCCATATATAGAGAGAGAGCGAGGAAGAGAGAGAGAGAGAATATCTTACAGAAAGGTCTTAAAGCTATTTCTGAGGACGGGCCGTTCATCTGCCATCTGAGTAACAGGTGTGTATTAAGTTGCCCGTCAGCTGCCTCTGTCAAGCCAGACATCAACAAGCAAGGCTTCCTCGCTAGAGAGAGCTGCCGGAGGAGAGCTTAGGGCTCACTGTGGATTCTGGTCCTGCTCTGTAAAGATCAGAAGGTCCACTTGCAGGATTGTAGTGGGTTTTGTTTCCCTACCCTACACCCCCATACTGACTCAGGTGCCCTGTATATGCAGGGACCACTGCGTAGTGGTCTCTGGACACATTCCGAATATCAATTATTTTGAAAATAGATAAAGTTTATGCATAGGTACCCTTTCAGTATCACATCGCAACTCCAGAAGTTCCCTTTTGTGAAGTTTTGGTGGAGTATAAAAGAATGTCTGGTACCTCTAGAGGATGTTAAAACACTTTTCCAAGTTGCTGTCTAATATGAATCTAGATTTTCTTCACAGCATTCAATCAAACAATTGCAAATTATTGAATACAGAAGTAAATATGGAAATCGGCTTTCTCTCCATTTCTAGTCTATTTCTATCACCTTACATAGAGAGTAAACATTTGAAAAGCCCTAAGCGAATGTCATTTTTATTAGCATATTGTTTTCTTTTTGACACTATTTATTCATAGAAAGTTATGTTACCCTGTATGTATTATCTTAAATCGACAGCTGTTTAATTTTATATACATATATATAGTTGACTATATAAACATATGTATATATAATTCACATAGATAATATTTCTTGAGGCATCCTGAAGAATTTTCGAAAATGTACAAAATTCAAACTGTTGGAGCCACTGTCGAGAATGGCTTTATGTAAGCTAGATACTGTTGGTCCTACAGAAGTAGGGAAATTAGAAAACATTTTAGAGGTATATATTAAAAGCTGCATGTTATAATTCTCATCTATATGAGTAACGTCATGATTTGGAGAGACAATGCCCCTCATTTGTTTGGACTGCTAACTTATCTCAATTTTAATGCTTGCTTATTTATTTGCAAGGCAGAGTGGCAGAGATGAAGATAATAAGATACCGAGAGAGGGAGAGAGCAAATCTCTGTGTGCCGGCTTACTCCCCCATGCACTAGTCAAGGTTGGGCTTAGCAAAATTCTGCAAACAGAAACTTCATCTACGTCTCACATAGGGGCAACCAGAACCTGAGTACGTGGGCCATGATCTCCCGTTTGCCCAAAGGCAGAAGAAGACAGCTGGATTGGAAGTGGCAGCCAGAACGCAGCTGGCCATTCTGATAGGAGAGACTAGGCTTCTCACGTGGCAGGTCAGCCCGCTGCTTCTGCCTTGTTTATAATATGACAAGCAAATATTTGTGGTCATTGATTTCAGTCTTCATTGTTATGGAACTCGGAAGGAATCTTTTCAATCAGAGTCTGTTGGGTGACTCCATAACACAGTATGTGAGGACAGCCAAAGTGTGGAACTACAGCTAATAACAATGAGTCTTTACCCAGCATCTCACATGCTCCTGCATTTCAACACCCAAAGCTTGATTGGTGTTAACAAAGCTGGGCAACGTTCAGAACTCATCATTTTGCTTCCAGATTATGGTTTTTCATTCTCATTTTTTGATGTTCACTTTGACTTCCGCTTCCAAAGCCTGTGACAGCATTACCAGTGTTAGTTGTTTATACCAAGGGTGAGGAATGGGTCCAAATCTTCATTTCCTTAATTAATGCGAGGTGACATAGAGACTATTCTACTTGTGAAATTTCATCATATTGGTATCTATGAGACTTCCAATTTATTTTGTTTCAATGTTATTCAATCCTAATGAATATTCACGAGGAACAACTCCCACTTTGAATCTAGAAATATTCCAAAGAACAATCAGATCCTTTTTGTAGGAACTGAGAAGCGTCTGCAAGGAGTGCAGTGCAGTGAGAGCAGGTTTCCTAACTAACGCATCATAGTTTTTAGAAAAGCTTTGCTGCGTGTCTTTCCGTTGCGTTCCCAGCACTGAACATCATTGTGTGCAACACATGGTGGACACGGAACGAGCGATTTCTCGTGAATGAACCGTCTTAGAAAATTGTTTATACTGCTATATAGAGAGGTGATTGGGATTTTAAAAATTATGAGTTACTAATAGAACAAGAAGTGTAACGATCCCAGTTGATTCTTTTTTTTTTTTTTTAAGATTTATTCATTTTATTACAGCCAGATATACACAGAGGAGGAGAGACAGAGAGGAAGATCTTCCGTCCGATGATTCACTCCCCAAATGAGCCGCAACGGGCCGATGCGCGCCGATCCGAAGCCGGGAACCTGGAACCTCTTCCGGGTCTCCCACGCGGGTGCAGTGTCCCAATGCATTGGGCCGTCCTCGACTGCTTTCTCAGGACACAAGCAGGGAGCTGGATGGGAAGTGGAGCTGCCGGGATTAGAACCGGCGCCCATATGGGTTCCCGGGGCGTTCAAGGCGAGGACTTTAGCCGCTAGGCCACGCCGCCGGGCCCAACCCCAGTTGATTCTTAACTCTCTTTACTATATCATTTCTACAGTGAAATGCATTAAGGCTAGAAAAATAGAAATCACTTTGGAGGCTTTTTAGCATACATACTCTTAATATAACAGCAATTTATAGCAAACATTTCTGAATAGCAGACACTGTCTTAAAAGCAGGGAATTCTTTGTCATGCATGCTCCTTCCTCTTCTGTGTGTTATTTCGGTGAGCTGTGCCAGGAGACCAGGGCTTAGAGCAGAACTCAGTCCCATGTTTAGCCTCGTACTCTTTGGTACGTCATTTAATGCCTCCAGTTCCAGAATCCTTCCCGTGGAATGGGGCTAAAAAGTGACTTGATCTGATGGAGATTAAATTTGGCACATATATCCAGGCAATATTTGTCCACCAGCCTAATGCTGGGCACAGGCAATATAGTTGTGAGTAAAGTATTTCTTCCTGCCTGGCACTTACACACTGAAGATGCAATGGAACATTAACCACATAACCACACAGATAATGATGAAGAATGTCCAGGATGCTATGGAAAGACATAGAAATTCAGGTTCTACTAATAATTTGTGCATAACAAATAACAAAGAATCAGTTTGAATCAGATACCTACCCAAGCCTACAGCTGCCTTTCAAAACAACTTACTTTGTAAGTGAAACCTTACCTTTCACATTTAACTCACCCACCATCCTGATTGCAGATGTGATGAATTACTAAACTGTGGGTTAGAGACAACAATGCATACCTTATGAACATTTTCTAATGTAATGCTTGCAAAAACCTTCAAGGTGTGTAAACTTGTTCTAGTTGAGGAAGTTGAGGCTGAACAAGTGTAAATAATTTTATGCAATGGCGCACATTATCAGACCTGTCCGAAACCTGCTCTGCCTGAACCTGCTTCAGATGCTTTATCATCATGCTGTGGCTGACAGTGCTTAAGGTAACCAGTTCCAAATGGTACTGCACATAGAGGTGAATAGTTGGTTTATGGAGAAAAAGTGGGTACTCTTTGTTATTTGTTTTTCTATTGTTGGAAGCTGAATTTTCCAGATTTTACATTTTAAGAAATGAATCAACTTTAGCACTTACTGTATCATGTCCATGCCAAGCACAAATAATTTAACACTCTGTTGGAACCCCTACATTCTGCCCCCAATGAAAAATATTTTATATGTATTAAAAAAACTAAAATTTCTTTGACTGGTAGAGTGACAGATAAGAGAATATGTTCATTAATTGGGTACACATAGACAGGGAAGGGTCACATTTTAAAGAAATCTTTTAATCTGATCATATATTTCAGTGTTAACTCCTCTCAAAGCAATCCATTAATGAATTATGAGTGTGGAATTGGCAAACACATCTGCCATCTGGTTACTGAAGAATAGGATTTTAGGAATTTATTGCATTTTTCTTATTCCAGAAGACATATGCTTTTAGCATTAGCTTTAAAATAATGGCACTGGGAAAACTCATTCAATTAGACAAAAACACGAAATATGTTGGCTGTTTAGATACATGTATGTGGTCACTCAAGTGAATTCAATGAGTATTACAGAGCACGTGTTAGTACTGGTACTTGTCCCTGTCTATAAGGTTTCAGAGTGGCAAAACAGGAATATGCAGCTTCCCTTTGCAGCTTCCCTTTTGGTTGTTTGAAAGATGGTCATTCAAAAAAGTTCACGGAAAAATAAAAGTATGAGCTTTTTGTCACGAAAGTTATTTTCATAATGCATGGAAAACACATACTTTGAAAAAAAAAAGCAGTGTGTGAATTTCAAGTCTATTTAGTGTCACAAAGTGTTTATGATCCCATTTTTCAAGAATTTTTTCATGTTCCCTCATCTATTGTTATACAGTAAAATTTTTACAACAAGTATAAATTGTCCTGCTTTGCCAGGATGTATTCAGTGGGACAATATGTATTGAATGCTTAGAATATTGAGAGACTCAGAAGTTTGGAAATGTATTTAACAAGTACATGTTGTCAACAAATGAACATTTTTGCAGAGATGAAATTTATCTTCCTCAGATGTGTCTTTATATGCATTGAGATACTGTAAAGAATTAAGTTTGTGACTGGCTGTCAGAATGTCAGTCTGGCAGTCGGAGAAGTTGGGGATCAGTGAGGTGAAGCTAATGAAGAAGACAGTTATTAGGGAGCAGAGACTCCTTGACATGCTGTTATTCATTCAGGGCTTTCACCCAAATATTTGGTAAATGAAATTGGCTTAATTAGACTGAAAAAAATTGTTCAGGTAGGGAAAATAGTAGCTCTTTTATGAAGTTTTTTCAATAGGATAGATAACCTGCCTCATTCTTCCCAAGCCTCCCTTCACTGCACCTTTCTAATGTTAGAGATTACGTGACTCCTGGCACCAAATACTATCTTGGTTGAAACAGGCAAAAACTCTGGCAAGCTTTAACTGAAAGGAACTTACTAGAAGAATTCTGAGACATCAGAAAAGCTAAGGAAAAAGGTGTGGCGAACAGGCAACACTTAGGTGATCTACTCCTGTGGTGACAATATGGTGCGTGTGTGTCTGTCTCCTCGTGTCACTACTTGAGAATCCAACTCCAAGGAAGCAATTTCTGACTCTTTTATGTTTTTCTTTTTTGCAGTTTAGGTCTACTGTGCTACAGCATTCTTTTTACTGTATTGTGTAGGCCTTCATAAATCCTTAATTCTCGCCACACGTGCAGACTCCCTTGTGCCGCTGCATGAGTCTAGGTGCATGCATTTTCCCCCATGTTGACTTCCTAAAGTTGATGTCCATCTTAGCCTGTCTTAATTTTCACAGACAAGGCCGCTGCCTAGATCATGCCACAGCCTACAAATTGACAGACTTAGTTTACAAAAAGTTACAAAATCATGCAAGTTGTGGATGCTGGAAGTGTGGAATACAGGATAGAAAATGTGATTATGCCTTGCTGACCACCTAGGACAATTTGTGGGTGGGAAAATTGTTCTTGGAAAGGCTAGAGTTGTTGAACATGACAGGTTATATGGCAGTACATATATATGTTGTCTTAACATTATAGGCTTGCATCTTTTCTAAGAGTGAGACCCCCAATATATAAACTAGCTAAAAACAATACCACACTGATTGACTGCTCCTCTTGGAAACCTGCGCCTCCGTTATTCCAGTTTGACAAGAGCTGTGTTCTTTAATTTGGACTATAAAATGATGAAAAAGGCAAAATGATCACTATGGAAATGGAGAGGTGAGGCAGGCACGTGGCCTGTTACTTAAGATGCTCACGTCCCACAGTGGATGGTGTGCTTAAGTTAGCTCCCAGCATTGACTCTTAACCCCAGTTAGGTGCTATTGGAGATCCTAACTCAGCTGAGTAGCTTGCTCCCTGTCAGCCACATGGGAGATCTGGACTGAGTTCCCAGCGCTTAACTTGGACCCTCTACTTGGCCAAGCCTCAGCATTACTGGCATTTGGAGAGCAAAAAATAAGATGGATGCGTTCTGTCTCTGTGTCTCTCTATATGTGTCTTTTTCCACTTGAACCACTATAGGAAAGTTTAAAAATATAAACTAGTTGAACTTGGGACCACTACCTTGAGTTTAAAAAAGAATAAAATAATGTAAATGAAACTATAGAAAGGTGGGGCTTTTTTATGGTACACTGATTTCAGATCAAAAACAGTTGAGAAAACATCTACTTTAGTTTGTGTGGAAGGTATGTGAATAGAACCTACATCAAAGGTTGTTCAAAGGAATCAGCACAGTAGGAACCACACATGTAGGTGATGAAGCCGGAAACACGTCTGAGAAGCTTAAAAAAAAATACCAACAAGCAATAGAATATCCTATTGCAGCAGTAATTTTAGCTGTTACGTAATAGCGTGTCCATTTAAAGATGATTCAGCTTATGAGTGTATTTTGTTACATACTAAGCTTGGCTTTAAGCAGGTCCACATTTGCTCCAGTGTCTTGTGAAAATATCAGAATTCTGGATTATTCCATTTGTTCCGCTCCGTAGAATGCTGTCTAAGCATGTTCTCAAATAATTGTGCCTTGACCAGATAGAAGGAAAAACAGTTTGGAAGAAGGCTTTTTCTCCCTATATTCCGGTTTTTTTGTTTGTTTTTGGTTTTGTTTTTTAAATTGGAGAGACAGATATTTCCCAGAAACTTCACTATTAGAGATAATCCCTTCTTTCTCATTCACCTCCTCAGCCCTGGACCATGCTGGCAAAAGAAAAATTAAATTGTCATGATTGATTAATACCAATTATTGTGATCTTTAAATACACATTAGGGCTGGGTCTAATTGTGCTTGAAACAACAGGAGAATAAATCCGAAAATGAGAGTACTACAATAAATCCATGAAAAATGAAAAAAACAATTATTTTAGGGCAAAATAACTTGAAACTTATATATGTCTTACTTTGCATTCTCCATGAACTTTCTGAATACCGTTCTATGGTTGTCCTTAAAATAATATTCGTGTCTGGTATAGCGTGAGATCATTGAAATGGAACTCACAAGATTAGAGTGTCAACTAATTTTGTGACCTTGGTTAAAATTACTTTGATTTGTTGCAACACTTGCTACAGTTTAGTTTTAAAGCTCAAGACTTGTAGTCAAACCCTACTTATTATGAAATTATTTTTTTCTGTTTGATATTAATTATATAGTTCCATTACATCTTTCCATTATGGTCTTTTTTATTATGTTATTCTCTGATATACTTTTGTAGATATAATTATTCTTCTCACCTTTCTTCCTTCCTCCCTGTTTTCCACTTTCACCATTTTCTTCCATATCATTATAGTAGATTAGTCCTTTAGGAAAAGTTACAAGTT